>NC_091434.1:55465517-55646219 GCF_964237555.1 Oryctolagus cuniculus | reverse complement strand
GAAGAATCTAATTCAAAGTTAATGCTTAATGATATGAAAAAAATAAATAATCCAATATAGACTTTATTCATTTATTTAAATATATAGAATGATTAATAATATGAATGAATGCATATGATAATCATCTTCAAAATGTTCTCAGAAAACATGTATAATGAAAAAGTATGTATTTTTAAAAATTTACATCATTTTTTCATATTTAACTCCAGCTTTTAATTCTGTCTTCCCATAAACTTTTAGAGTACTTTTGAAAAAATCTTATAATTAATTTAATATAATGTCTACCATATTTCATCTTACATATAGATTTATTTTCCTTTATAGTGTATTTTGAATATTATAGACTAAAGGGATATCCAATAATCAAAATTTCAAGGGCAGTTATTCTCAGAAATGTGAGTCCTATATTTTTGTAGAAAAAATAGACTTGAAACTAATAATTTAAAATAATAATGTATGAAATCATAGATCATATCTTGGTTCTGAAACATATTTTTGCTTCCCAAAATATTTAAGTAGATCATGTTTTAAAATATTGCTAATAGTGGATTAATAATTATTAGTGTTTTAATTAATATATTCTTAGTGACTTAGGAGCTACTAAGTTCTGACATTTGAAGAGCTAGATATAAGTTACAGAGAAATGTGAAGCCTAGAAATTTACTATAGACAGGTTTGCCAATCCAGAAATAAGCATTAATATGTACTAAAATGGTGACTTTTTAAGTTTTAACATATATTTGGGAACAGATATTTGGCCTAGTAGTTAAGACACTGGTAAGATGCTTTCATTCCATATTAGAGTGCCTATATTTGACACCCAGCTGTGCTTCTGACTCCAGCTTCCTGTTAATGCACACCCTCAGAGGCCACAGTGATTTCTCAAGTATTGGGTTCCTACTGCTCATATGGGAGATCCAGATTGAGTTCCTTGCTCTGGACTTCAGCCCCAGGTGGGGGCTATTTTGGACACCCGGGAAGTGAACCAGGGATGAGAGAACTCTCTCACTCTCTCAAATAAATTTTTAAAATTTTTTAAATTTTAAAAATGTGTGACATTTAACTTAAATTATTTACTTTTTAATGTATTTGAAAGTCAGAGTTACGGAGAGGGAGAGAGACAGGGGGCAAGAGAACTTTCCATCTGCTGGTCCAGTCCCCAGTTTCAGAGAGCTGAGCCAGGGCAAATCCAGGAGCCAGAAGATTGATCCAGGTTTCCCATGTGGGTGCAGGAACCAAAGGACTTGGGTCATCATTCACTTCAGGTAGAGTTATAGACAATGAGAGATAGAGAGAAAGGTCTTCCTTCCATTGGTTCACTCCACTAATGGCCGCTATAGCCGGCGCCGCGCTGATCCAAACCCAGGAGCCAGGTATTTTCCTCCTGGTCTCCCATGTGAGTGCAGGGACCCAAGCACTTGGGCCATCCTCCGCTGCCTTCCCGTGCCACAGCCGAGAGCTGGACTGGAAGAGGAGCAACCGGGACTAGAACGCTGGGTGCTGGCATGGCAGGCAGAGGATTAGCCAAGTGAGTCACGGCGCCAGCCCCTCATTCACTTCTTTCCCAGGCACACTAGCAGGGAGCTGGATCAGAAGTGAAATAAGTGCTTGAATTAGCAGTCTTTGTACGGGATGTTGGTGTTGCAAGCAGCACTTTAACCTGCTGTGCCACAGTGGTTCCCCTTTAATATTTAACTTTTATTTTCAACCTTTAGACATAGGTGTCCATAAGTATATTCCTTAAAGTATTCTAGTATAGGAATGTCATTTTCTGATAAAAGAAACAAAAAAACAAAAGATTACTATTCCTAAATTTTGACTTTTAGCTTTTTTATGCACTTAATTCTGAGAGTGACTTTAAAATGTTTTGAATGCCTCTGTCAAAGATTGACATAGTTCATTATTGACGGTACTTCTGTTAGATGATGATTTCGGGGCAAACCTGTTTGGAGAAGGTACAAGCCATACTGTTTATGGTATCAAGGGTATTATTTGGATTACTAAATATTTTAAAAATTTATTTGTTTTCATTTTATTTGAAAGAGAGGAAGCTTGACAGGAATTTTTACATATCCTGGTTCTCGCCCCAAATGCTCACGACAGTCAGGGCAGGTGCAGGCTGAATTACAGAAGCCTGGAATTTGGTCCAGGTCTCTTAGGTGTATGGCAGGGACCTGAGTACCTGAGCCATCATCTACTCCCTCACAGAGGCACGTGAGCAAAAAACTGGATTAGGAACAGAAGATCCAGGAATCAAACCAGGCACTCCGATATGTTTTTTTTTAAAATTTATTTGCATGCATTTCATAAATGCAACTTAGGACCATAGTAATTCTACCCGACCCACCTGCCCTCCTACCCACTCTGCTACCCATATTCCTCTTCCTTTTCCTGTTCCAAATCTTGTGTTTTTTTTTTTTTTTTTAACTAAGATCTATTTTCATTTAACTTTATATACAGAAGATTAACTCTATTCTGGGTAAAGAATTCAACACCTGTAGAAGTGAAATTGACACTTTCATACCAATATGTTTTCACACAACTTACAGCAACTTAACCTCTGCTCCAAACTCTTGCCACTGATTGTAGTTTAACAGTTTTGTCTCCCACATGGTGAAAGGAATACTGTTGTTTTTCTCTTATCATCTATTAATAATATTTTATGTCTTTGAACTTAAGTCTTTATAAAATTTACATGGAGGTTAAAGGGAAGCTACAAAAGGAGTATAAGTTAAAGAGTGTAGGAAAGAAGACATGTGCTTTAATATGTATTGATATGAGTCAGAAATACTATTGACTAAATTATATTCTAAACTACTTACTAACTATAAAGATTAAAAGTATGGAAAAATATGATTGGTGAATATATTTAGAAGATTCACTTACTCTGGTTACCTTCATTTAGTTAACTTAGAACAGGCTGTTGAAGTATTTTATTACTACTCCAAAGGCAGCATTTAGTGTTTGTTTTTTTCTGACATGGCAGTATTTCATTTGTACATTTTATACCAGGACCCTTATAAAATCTATATGTGTTAAACATATGATCTATATATTTCATAATACAGGTAATGTGAATGTCTACTTTTAAATTTTAATTAATTTATTTGAGAGGAAAACTGAGTAAGAGAGAAAGGGAAAGAGAGAAAAATTTTTTTAAAGATTTATTTATTTATTTGAAAGGCAGAGTTATAGAGAGGCAGAGGCAGGGTGGGTGGGGGTCTTCCATCTGCTAGTTCATTCCCCAGATGGCTGCAACAGCTACAGCTGTGCCAATCTGAAGCCAGGAGCTCCTTCGGGGTCTCCCACATGGGTGAGGGCCCAAGGTCTAGAGCCATCTTCTACTGCTTTCCCAAGCCATATCAGAGAGCTGGATTGGAAGTGGAGCAGCCTGGAATCGAAGCGGCACCCATATGGGATGTGGGCACTCCAGGCAGTAGCTTTACCCACAATGCCACAGCACCAGTCCCTTGAGAGAGAAAACTTCTGACCACTGGTTCTCTCCCCAAATGCCTGCAACAGGCAGGAACTAAGAACTTACTCCAGGTGCCCCACGTGGGAGACAGGAACTCAATCATTTGAGCTATTGCTATCAGAGTTGCATTAGATGAAAACAAGAATCATGACCAGAACTGGCCATTGAACCCAGGCAATCAAAATCAAATATGAGAAGCATGTTTCTTAAACACTAAGTCAAATGCCATCTCAGTGTTCATTTTTTTAAAGATTGATTTATGTAGTTTGAAAGTAGTAGTTGCAGAGAGAGAATACACATAGGTCTTTCATTAGCTGGTTCTTTCCCCAGGTGGCCACAAAGGCCAGCACTGTTCTAAGTGGAGCTTTATCTGAGTCCCCAAGTTGGTAGCAGGGTCCCAGACACCTTAGCCACCTTCAACTGCTTTTCCCAGGCCATTAGTAGGGAGCTGGATCAGAAGTCGAACAGCCTGGGGGCTGGTGCTGTGGTGCAGCGGGTTAACACCCTGGCCTAAAGCGCTGGCATCCCATATGGGCGCCGGTTCTAGTCCTGGCTGCTCCATTTCCGATCCAGCTCTCTGCTATGGCCTGGGAGGGCAGTGGAGGATGGCCCAAGTCCTTGGTCCCCTGCACCCACATGGGAGACCCATGGCTTTGGATCGGCACAGCTCCGGCCATTGCGGCTGATTGGGGAGTGAACCAGCAGATGGAAGACCTCTCTCTCAACTCTCTCTCTCTCTCTCTCTGCCTTGCCTCTCTCTGTGTAACTCTGACTTTCAAATAAATAATAAATAAATAAATAAATAAATAAATCCTTAAAAAAAAAGTGGAACGGCCTGGACATGAACCCATGCCATACAGAATGCTGATGGTGCAGGCAGCAGCTCTGCCTGCTACATCACAACACAGGCCCCTCAATGTTTAATTTTTAAGGTGAGGATTATAAATGTCACAATAGGGGCAGGCATTGTGGCACAGTATGTTCAGCAGCTGCTTGGTATCCCTACATCCCATGGAATAGTGACAGGAGACCTCTGATAACATCTGGGAAGGTAGCAGAAGATACCCTAAGTACTTGGGACCATGCCACTTACATGGGAGACCCAGATGGAGTTTGCCTGGCCCACTTATAGCTGTTGCAGGCATTGGAGAAGTAAATCAGTGGATGGATGATCTCTCTCACTTTCCTTTTTGTCCCTCACACCCCCTCTCCAGCTCCTGTCATTCTGCTTTTTCAAATAAATAAATAAATCTTAAATTTTTAAGTGGCATAATAAAATTATGCTTGTATACATATATAAGCATGTAAGAATATGAATGTATACCTATGCATACCAACAGTATACCTATTTATACCAACAGTATATAAACTCTAAAAGTAACATATGTTCTTTCATATGTTTTGTTTTATAAAAGGTACAATATAAACTCTCAGTTTTCCAAATACCATGGAAAGGCATACATATAAATATTTTGACTTATATTAACTCTCCAATTAAGTGCTCCAATGAATTAAAATAGAAAAGTGGTTTAAGGCAAACAAGTTTTTGACTATAGGTGAAGAATGCTGACTAATTTGGTAAAGTTTTAACAAAACACAGCATGCACATTTGTCAGTGTGCTGCAAAAAACTGCTTTTCTCCAACCATGGCAGGGTTGGGCTGCAACAAGTAGCACATGGTCAGAAAAACTTAACTATTTACTAACTATGTAGAGTTTTTACATTCCTGCTAAATCCTTGGATTGTCATAACCAGTTGTAAAAATTCATTTGCATCTTGGACTATTAACAGATCATGATATGTAGCCACAGATGTTTCATCCATAATGCACACATCCATATACATACTGATATCTATATAAATAAGCACATACTCCATGTTTTTAGATTTCATACTCATAGTGGGTCTTGATTGATTCATACTGGTTACTATTATTTCTCTCAAGCTTTAAAAAATATTCTTATTACCATAAAATCGGTCAAATATACTGAAAAATTTCACTATGTGAATTTTCACCAGAATAAGAAATACAGAAATAGTGCTTAAAAGAAAAAATCTCTGAAAATGTGTCTTTTATATCAAGGAAATTTGTTTGACTATTAAATATTACCAGTACTTTATGATATTATTCTTCCCCCACTGAATGTTATTTTTATAGATTTTTTTCAAAAAGTATAATAATAAGATATTAAATCTGCAGATGAATATCTTCATAACAAGCACTGAGGTGTTACAAATTTGCAGTAAAAAATCTGCTTGCACATTTGTCAGATGTTCTACTTTAGGGATGGCATATTATACAAGTGGCAAATTATGTTTACAGTTAAATGCCAGGATTCATCCAAGCCCATCAAGTATATAACATCAAGTTCATTGACAATTAAATGACACATAAACACCAGCATACTGCATACCAATGACATCCTGCCCGTTACTTTATAGTGTCATTAGGCTCACATGCTAATTTAGTTTCTAAGTTGTTGACAGCTAAAATCAACTGATTAATTCAGTTAGTCAATTGAATAAAGAACAAGTGATAATCATGTTTTTTTCTAAACTGATCAAATCTATGTAACTAGATATATTAACAATATGGTATTTTAGATTCATAATTGTACAACCAATTTCATTACTTTTCATTTTCCTTATTACTTTATATAGAGCATAATCAATGAATTATATTAGCAGTCATGTGTTAGAAATTAAATATTTAAACAATATAAAATGAATGTACATGGAAATGCAGGTTCTACCTTAATTAATATTTCAAAATTAGAAAAATTTTAGGCATTTGCTTCCTAGCCTTGCAAATTAATTTAACAATGATTTAGACTGGCATAAACGGTTGTTCTTCTTTTAGAAGAAAGAAAACACTATCACCTGTCACTCAATATTGGACAAGGTTTTCTTTTTTTTTTCTTTTTTTTTTAACTTTTATTTAATGAATATAAATTTCCAAAGTACAAAATATTGATTACAATGACTTCCCCCCCATAACGTCCCTCCAACCCGCAACCCTCCCCTTTCCCACTCCCTCTCCCCTTCCATTCATGTCAAGATTCATTTTTGATTCTCTTTATATACAGAAGATCAGTTTAGCATACATTAAGTAAAGATTTCAACAGTTTGCTCCCACACAGAAACATAAAGAGAAAAATACTGTTTGAGTACTAGTTATAGCATTAAATCTCAATGTACAGCACAATAAGGAGAGAGATCCTACATGAGGAGTAAGGGCACAGTGACTCCTGTTGTTGACTTAACAAATTGACACTCTTGTTTATGGTATCAGTAATCACCCGAGGCTCTTGTCATGAGCTACCAAGGCTATGGAAGCCCCCTGGGTTCACTGACTCTGATCATTTTTAGACAAGGCCATGGTCAAAGTGGAAGTTCTCTCCTCCCTTCAGAGAAAGGCACCTCCTTCTTTGATGACCCATTCTTTCCACTGGGATCTCACTCGTGGAGATCTTTCATTTAGGTTTTGTTTTTTTTTTTTCCCCCAGAGTGTCTTGGCTTTCCATGCCTGAAATACTCTCATGGGCATTTCAGCCAGATCCGCAAGCCTTAAGGGCTGATTCTGAGGCCAGAGTGCTGTTTAGGACATCTGCCATTCTATGGGTCTGCTGTGTATCTCACTTCCCATGTTGGACCATTCTCTCCCTTTTTGATTCTATCAGCTAGTATTTGCAGACACTATTCTTGTTTCTGTGATCCCTTTGGTTCTTAGTCCTATCATTATGATCAATTGTGAACAGAAATTGATCACTGGGACTAGTGAGATGGCATTGGTACATGCCACCTTGATGGGATTGAATTGGAATCCCCTGGTATGTTTCTAACTCTACTGTTTGAGGTAAGTCAGCTTGAGCATGTCCCGAATTGCACATCTCTTCCCTCTCTTATTCCCACTCTTATATTTAACAGGGATCACTTTTCAGTTAAGTTTCAGCACTTAAGAAGAATTGTGTATTGATTACAGTATTCAACCAAAAGTATTAAGTAGAACAAACAAAAAAAATACTAAGAGGGATAACATATTAAGCTGCTCATCAACAGTCAGGGTGAGGGCTGATCAAGTCACCGTTTCTCATAGTGTTCATTTCACTTTAGCAGGTTTCCTTTTTGGTGCTCAGTTAGTTGGACAAGGTTTTCAATCACTTTATGTAGTTTTTTTTTTTTTTTTTTTTTCAGGCAGAGTGGACAGTGAGAGAGAGAGAGACAAAGGTCTTCCTTTGCCATTGGTTCACCCTCCAATGGCTGCCGCTGCGGCCGGTGCACCACGCTGATCTGATGGCAGGAGCCAGGTGCTTATCCTGGTCTCCCATGGGGTGCAGGGCCCAAGCACTTGGGCCATCCTCCACTGCACTCCCTCGCCACAGCAGAGAGCTGGCCTGGAAGAGGGACAGAATCCGGCGCCCCGACCGGGACTAGAACCTGGTATGCTGGCGCCGCAAGGCAGAGGATTAGCCTAGTGAGCCACGGCACTGGCACTTTATGTAGTTTTATTCATTCAGGACTTATGCGAATATTTAAGTGAAATGTAAATAGAGACTCCTAAATTCTAACAGTCTTAGTCGAAAGCTACACAGATAATCAGTCTTTTTAAGCGTATATTTAGAAAGCTTGTTCTATATTCACTTTCAAGAGATTCAAATATCAGTTACCCTAGCCTAACGCATTTCATTCTGAGAACAGCTAATGTACAGCTAGAATGGAATATGGTAGTGTATGTGAACCATAATTATATTCTCATCTTGTTGACTCTCATTCCCCAGTTTCACACTGTCACAGCTGAGATAGTCTGCAAAATCTGGTCAGAATCTCATAGGGAATAAAGTAGAGAGGAACTTCTGGATCATGAGGGAAAAATCAGGAAGAACCGAAAATATTGTATATTTTCTTTCCCTCCCCTCTTAATAGTTCCAGTTAAGATAAAGATTTTTTATAATATGAAGTAAAAAATCTTAGTATTTTCATCCTCTTTTCCGACAGCTCTCTGTTCTCAGTTTTGATCTTGGAAGATCATAGCGAAAAAGTGATAAGGAGGCAGGATGCTGTTTAGGAGAGAATATAGGGAGTGGTCCATAACGTCTTTTGATATAAGAACAATGGGGTAGAATTCCTAACTCTAATATCTGAAATAGAGAGCAGCCCCTAGCCTAACCTGCCAGGAGAGGAATGGCCTTTAGTGTTCTAGGGAATGTTTCTGTCTATGAAAAAGATCTAAAATATTTAAAAAAAATAGGGAGACTATTTTTTATTATAATGTTGGTGCACTGATTATATTTCACCATACAATAGTAGCAAATACAATTATTCAGAGATAACATATTCTTTAAAATAAATACTATAACTTGAAACTTATATGAAATGAGGTACTAGTTTTAAGTCATGTAATTCAATCTTAACAAGTTATAACACAAAACACCCAAATAAATGTTTGCATAATTATATAAACTGCATGGTTGGATTATTGAGATGTCAATTATATCAGTGGAATTGGATGGAATGTTCAAATGTCTGAGAGTCAACCTTGAGTGAAATAATGTCAGAAGCCACATTAGTGAATTTTACTAAATTGTTCATTTCAAGCAACAAACTATTTATTTAAACAGAAGAGTAAAAAAAAAAAAAATTATAGACTGTAGGATTACTCTGGTAGGTGTGATAAAAATCAAAGTATGTATTGCATTGATCTCTGGCCTTGAGCTATTTCTAATTTATTTGGGAAAATAATATCTATTTTTCATGTGAAGATAACTAATTTGAGAAAACCTGTCAAATGCTCTTTTCTAAATGGTAAGATCAGAAACTTTGGGGAGAATTAGAATTTGAGGGGAGTGTTGAAAATTTGCATGTTTGAATTAATAGAAAATAGGATATTTCTACAAAGAAAAACTTAACATATTTTTCTCTTGAGACAATAGAATCTGGCCACCTTTAGAAGAATGATAAAATGTACCAGGGGAATGAAATACTTTTCTAATTGAAGCAGAATTTTAATAATATAAAAAGATGTCATTTTACTTTGCCACTTATTCACTATTTTTCTTACCCTTTAGAGATTTTTTTTTACAACACAATTTAATATTATTTAACACCTGCCTGGCTCTACACTAAGTTTATCACTCAGAATCCTATACCCATCCTTACGATAATCACACAAAATATATTATGACTCCTCCAATACATTTTACTCTTTCTCCTTGGTACACCATTCTTGAGGTGATTTTCTTTTTATTAGGCTCTTCTCTTGGCTTCATCGTGATGATGCTTGTCTTTGACCCTCCCCTTCCCGTATACCTTCAGTATATGCATTAGGTTCTTTACCTCAAGGTGCTTGAAACTCAGCATGTACTTTAAATACAACATGTTTTTGCAATCCTGAAATTACTGGTTAAGCTCAACTTGAAGGATAAATTATTTTGTCTTGCCAGTGGCTCTATCTCCAGCACTAAAGTGCTAGATACATAGAATTTCTCAAAAATATATTTATTGACTGAAGATGGACTTGATGATAGAGATTGTTTTACTTTCCTGCATACAAGGAACTGCTGTGCAGTTCTTCAGATTTCCTTCTTTGAGATAATCTGACATACATCAGTAAATTGCTGTTGAGTGAATTGTGGATTGGAAAGTCAAATGGCTAACTTTAATCATTTAAAATTCCAAAAACTAAGAAGGTGGTAGGTTACTAACTTTGTAATTCAGTGATGAGTTCCATTGCTTTTCAAAATTTTTGTGTTAAACTCACCAAGTTAATGAAGTTACTTAGACATCCCTTTTCTCATTTGTTAAATTAGGGAGCTGGACATTAGACAACTATTTTTCTTGTTAGGAGCTATTTTTATACATTCAACAGTGCGTTCCTCAGGAAAACCCTTTGCTTCAGAGGTCGCTGCTTTGCTCCACAAACACATAATTTAACACCTAATTGTCTTCACATTACAGGAAATGAGAAAGTTGTCATGGAAAGGTCATGGAGGAGAATTTATTCAGCACAGCATAGCAGTTTCCAGCTTTCAAGTGCTGCCTGGGATATGATCACTTGTCTGGTAGCTAAGAGGCCTTTCTCAACTTTAGTACATTTGCTTAACCTGTTTAAAATCCACTTAAATTTCTGGCATCATTTTGAAACATGGGGACTTAATTTGACATATGCAGATGAGAGCCTTGTCACCTGAGTAGTGCTCTGGGTAGTTCTCTGGCATATCCTTTGGGTTAGTTGATATGGTATTGAACATTTCCTTTATTTAGGTAGAATTTTAAATGTAGGGGAAATGCTAGGCTATGAAGGCACTGACATTTCTGAGGTCCTGTAGCCCCTGTCTACAAAACACTGTTTAACATCCCAGACAGACATCATTATTACCCATCACATACTACCTTGAAGTTTATAGGAATATATTCTTTTTGGAAAATTAAACTAATGCTTGAGAAATAAATTACCCAAGCTAAGCAATGTAAAATGTGTATGTGTGAATATCAGTGCTGTGGTAAAAGATTACAAAGGCCTAGAATTCGAAAATCTGTAAACGTCTCAAAGCAATTACTGTCTGAATTCAGAAATTTACATTATTCACAGATTAAATAATTCACTGAGTGGTCTATTTTCATATGTACATGGATGCTGTTGAAAAACAATTATTCAATCCATGAAAGATTTGGCATCTCCTATTTTCCAATTAATCCCCACTAAAAATAAGACCCTTCTGCAGAATCTATTATTATTTTTAAGGATTTATTTGTATTCATTTTATGTGAAAGACAAAGAGAGACAAAGAAATGGAGATAGAAACAAAGAGGCAGGAAGAAGTGTTCCATCTGCTGATTGACTCCCCAAACACTGGCAATGCTGGGGCTGAAATAAGTTGGGTTAGGAGTCTGAAATTCAATCTAGGACTTGAACCATTACCTGCTACCTCTCAAGGTGTGCATTAACAGGAAGTTAGAATCAGGAGCAGAACAGACTTCAACTCAGGCACCTTAATTTATGATGTGGGCATCACAAATAATGTCTTAACTAGTGTGATAATTGCCTGCCCGTGATATTCATAAGTAGTCTTTACTTATAAAATGTTGTAGTTTATGGGGAATTAAAGTATGAGAGTAGAGTGTTCAGCTCATAATAGGACATGTTTCTGTAAAAGTTGAACAAGAGATGGGCATTTACCTCAGTGGTCAAGAAAGCAGTTGGGATGCCTGTATTCCATATTGTGGTGAATGGGTTTAAGTCTCTTCTACACTTTGGACTCCAGTTTACTACTAATGTGTGCTGTTGGGAGGCTACAGATGATGGCTCAGGTACTTTGATTCCTGCTACCTATAAGGGAGATCTAGTGAGTTCTGAACTCCTGGCTGCAGTTTGGCACAGCCTCTGCTATTATAGACATTTGAGTAGTGAAAGATCTTTGTTTACTGGAAGATCTTTGTTTCTATCTCTTGGCCTTAGAAATAAAATGGAAATTAATAAATTAAAAAACTTTAGAAATACATATTATGACATATTTTTGACATCATCATAGTTAAGAATGATATATTGATACTTAAATTTATCTTTAGATTTATATTTTTAAAAGTGTTTCTAAATCAGAGATAAGTTGTAAGATTGGCATATGTAGTGGTTTTATTATTTAATAACTATTAATTAGTTATTAGTTTAATCATATAATTTAAATTTGCTAGTGTAGACTGTTGAGGCATAATAATTATTTTCATGAATAAGATCCATAAGGGATTAATGGGCTCATCTTTAAAATATTCATAGCATATAATACACATAAAAGGTATCTTAGAGTGAATGAAATGCTATCGCATAGACTTTACTACATAAAGGGAAAATGATCTGAATGTATGAAGAGAGGGCCACAAACTTTTATTTTTATGTTTTCATGTCACCTGTACATGTTAGTGTGTGAGCTCTTGTCATTTTTTCTCAATACACATTAATACTAAAAGCTTAAATCTCTGGAAGTTCACTTTAAATATCCAAGCATAGTACATAGCTGGCGTTTTACAAAAGCATTGTAAATACAGAGAGCCAGGAACACAATATCTCAATTGTTTCCTTTGCTGTGCAGGAGCTTCTTAGCTTTATATAACCCCATTTGTCTATTATTGTAATTATTTCCTATGTTTTTGAGTTTTTATATAAAAATTACTTATAACAATGTCTTGAGTTTCCTATAGTTTTCTCTAGTTATTAGTTTCAGAACTTAGATTTAGATCTTTGATCCATTTTAAATTGATGTTTATATAGTATAAGAGAGATGGGGGACAAATTTCATTCTTCTGCACAATCATATCTAGTTTTTCCAACACAATTTACTAAAAAAGCTGTCTTTTCTCCAATGTGTGTTTTGACACCTTTGTTGAAGATCAATTAGTTTTAGATATGTGCATGTATTTTTTTATTATTTAGTCTATTCCATTGTTCTATATGTCAGTTTTAATGTCATACCATGCTATTTGGTCACAATAACTTTGTAATATGTGCTAACATTAGGTTTCATGCTACCACCTGCCTTGCTCTTTTTTGCCAAGTATTTCTTGACTATTTGTGTTCTTTTGCAGTTCCATATGAATTTTAACATTCCTTTTTATTTTAGTGAAGAATGCCATTGATATCCTAATGGCATTTGCATTGAAGCTGTACATGATTTGAGTAGTATGGACATTTTAACAATAAACATTCTTCCCACCCATGAACATGGGATAGATAGCTATATATCTGTGTCTTTCAGTGTTGCTTATAGGAAGGTCACTCTGTGATGAAAAAGGAACCAATTTAACAAGAGCAAAGGATGATTATAAATATATATGAACTTAGTGCCAGAATGCCCAGTTGTATGAATCAAGAATTATTAAATAATAAAATAAGAGTTGGGAACTTCAACACCCCATCCTCTTTAATGAACAGATCATATAGACAAAATTTCAACATGGGAACACTGGGATTAAACTGTAGCATTGATGGATGAAACAGGCATTCATTCACAAATCACCTCATGCAACATTGCAGAATATACTTTCTCTTCAATTAGCACATGAAACATTCTCTAGGTTTGACTATATTTTAGGCCAGAATACAAGTCTTAATAAATTCAATAAAATTCCTGACTAAAGTAAAGCTAGATGCCAACCAGTAAATTAAATAATATATATTATATAAGTATACAATATATAACTATACAGCAAGTATTGTACTAAGATCAGGTTTACGGAAATAAGTGCTTATACCAAAAATACCAAGATTGCAAATAAACAATCTAATACTGCAACTGAAGTAACTAAGAAGCAAGAACAAGCACAACTCAAAATTTGTACAACCTATATTTGATAATCCTGTGGAATACAGATCTAAATATTTAGAGAGCAACTAGATATACTAGTATATTTAATAATAGTCATTATTATTCTAGTGAAATATCTTATGTCTACTATCTAAAGCTGCAATATTAATAATGTTTGTTTGAGATAATTCAAATTGGTTCAAATAAGTGTGATGTTTTCTCTAAGTATATGAATATTTCAGAGGAGAAAAACAATAGGAATAGTCATTGTCATAGTTCCTTTGTATTGCTATAACAAAGTGTCCACAAACTGGGTAATTTGTTTTTCAGAGTACCAAGGGCTGGAAAATCCTGGTAAAGGTTTAGATTCTGCTGGCAAGATGGCACTTTAAGTAGTGTGTAATCTATAATGGATGACACTTTTTCAGATGGAGAAAGGGACGGAAAGGCAAGAACCCTTGAGTTACATCCTTCCAGCCCTTTTATAATATTGCTAATCCTATTAATAAGAGCTCCACTCTCCTGACCCAATCTCCTCAAAAACTTCCTGTCTCCTTCCTACTAACGGCATCATTCGAGATTGAATTTCAACATGAATTTTGTAGGAGACCCAAACACTGAAACCTAAGTAGTCATAGAAGTTCTCTGATTAGAGAGTAGTGATCCTTAAAGCTCAGGAGATTTGATTATGTGTAGCTGATGATAGAAATCCAAAGACCTTCCTAGAGCCACTAGTAAACAGCATTAAACCAAAGAGATAACACTGATCTGTAGTGATCTAATTAAATCCTTTTTCCCCAAAATATAGCACATAAATGGTATATTTGTTATAAATTATATATAAATATATATGTATATATATATTTAATATTGGATAAACAACTTCAGACTGAGAGAGAGGAAACATGCTGTGTTTTCCTCCTGGTGCATGAATTTTCTGGATCTTCTGCATAAATCTATTTCTGAATTCACCATTGGAGGCAGACTTGAAAGGAAATGGTCCCTCTATAAGCATTCCTCTTATAACATAAAACTTTTTGATGTATACTTAGAAGTATTTCTTATGTCTTTTTGTATTTATTTCTAATATTTAGAACTATAAAGTTATGCAGACCTTTTAAATATTAGATTAATATGTATATAACTTGAAATATGTAATAAATAACTAAAATTGTTATTAAAGTTGTGCTAAAATATAACATTGACAATCATTTGTTTTCCCATCAAGTAACTATCCTTAATATAATACTTAGAAAAAAAGTAATTTAGATGTCTTTCTTTTAACACAGCTTTCATTATTTTATCAAATCCTATAAATTAAGCTTAAATCACTGGGGAAATTATAGCATAAATCTACTTATTATATAACTACTTTTTCCTAAAAGAAATTTAAATGTCTCATAAATGGATGGACATATTAATTATGACATAATGATCAGGATATTTAAAGATCAATAAGTTTTTATTATATCATCATGATTAATACTTTGATAATAATTGACTTTGATTCTAATAATTTTATTATGCATTTATAATTTATAATGCATTTTTAAATTTATAATTTGTAATGCATTTTAAAAGTATTCATCTTAATAAAAATAATTTAAAGTTCACACAGAAGATTACATTTTTGAAATATGCAGTTTTTAACCTTCCTACTAGTGAGAAAAATTCTCATAAATTGCCTTTCAGATACCATATGTAAGGGCTGGTGTTGTAGCATAGCAGGTTAAGCCACCTCCTACAATGCTAGCATGCTAAATGACTGCTGGTTCAAGGCCCAGCTACTCCATTTCTGATTCAGTTCCCTGCTAATGTTCCTGGAAGTATCAGAAAAGATGCTCCAAGTTGGGACCCATGTACCCACAAGAAAGACCCAGATGCTTCCTGGCTGTTGGCTTCAACTTGGCCCAGCCCAGTGTGTGGCAGCCATTTTTGTGAGTGAATCAGTGGACACATAACCTTTTTCTCTCTGTCTCAGTGTAACTACTTTACAAGCAAACAAATAAACCTTTTAAAAAATAGTTTACTCATTAACCAATGTAACAAAGTATATCCCTTTCCAGATATGTTTTACATTTAAAATATAATAGATTTACTTTTAATGTGAAAGACTTGTTTTTCCCCTCCATTTCAAGATTTACTGATTTAAAATGTTTTCTGATTCATGTTTCTTATGATTTTCTTATTTTATTTAAATATTTATTTACTTATTTTGAAGAGAGACAGGGAGAGAAATCTTACATTTACCAGGTCATCCAACAAATAGCCACAACAGCCAGGTGTGGGCCAGATTAAAGCCAGGAGCCTTGAGCTTCATCTGGTCTCCCACTTGGCTGACAAGCACCCAAGCACTTGGTATGTCTTTTGGTACTTTCCCCGGCATATCAGCAGGAAGCTGAATTGGAAACGAGGCAGCTTGAACTGGAACCTGTGCCCATTTGGGATGCCAGCATTGAAGGCAGCAGCTTAACCCACTGCATCACAACACCTGCACCTTCATTTTGCTTTTAATTCTTGACAAAGATTTAGATGCATGCCTGGAACGTTTTCTCAATGTGAAAACAGAATTTCTCCAAACTGTGTCTGTCCTTTTTTAAATAACCTATAACTCAAAAAACCGGTAGAGATAGGACAAAACTGGGTATAATCAATGTCACATTGCAAGTGAATCCTGAATAAAATTATAACGAAATAGAAACAAATTCACATTTTTTATATCTGAATGCCTTAATGACTATAGATATTTATTTTCTTATTGCAGTTGAACTCACATCACATTTATTTTGCAATTTTGACTTTTTTAAGTATTTAAGGTCCTGATTTTTGGATAGTCACTACAAGGGGCAATATAAAGCCAACCCAAATTTAAAGTTGTAGCTTTTTGATAAAGTTTATTGCATTTTTATATGTGAGAAAATATGGAATTATATGAATATTCTTAGTAAAAATATCAGAGTAGGATCTTTGGTATGCTTTTTTTTATAGTCTACAATGCTTGGTCTTACAGTTTATGATACTTATCATTCTAAATGAATTCCCAATGTTACCTACCATTCTCATAAGTATTTCTGCCTAAAAGCAAATTATCTCATATTTATGGGCTTAAAACAACAATCATTCTATTGATTTTGGACTAAATATGTCACAAATTCAGGAAGAAGGTACAGAAAATGCTTTGTCTCTGATGTCTAATATTCTGGGGCTCCACTTAAGTTTGAAGGCTAGAATCACCTGATAATTTGTTCATTCACACATCTAGAAGTTGATACTACCTGGAAGCCAAGACTTCAACTGGTATCACCAGCTGGCACCCATATATGAGACTTTCCCTCACAAAATGGTGACCAGTTTCCAAAAAAATCCAGAGGAAACTAATTTCTGTGATCTACATAAATTCCCACAGTAATCACAAGTCTTCCCAGATTCAAGGCAACAAGACCCCAACCACTTATCTGTAGAAGTATCAAAGTAATATTTAAAAAGATCAGATAAAATGTGAAATATTGTGATGATTAATTTTGGAAAATACCAGGTGTTTTTTACATACCTACTCTGTGAACATTTTTCATGAACCTTTCTTTCCAATACAGCAGGGGAAAGGATTTTAGTCATCTTTCATTCTTAGTGTCTAACACAGTGATGATACATAGCTAACTGATAACTAAATAAATAATTATTTCTCAGTACTGAAGCATAATAAAGTTATATTTCACTACTGGAGAGAATATACCCAGTTTAAAATAAGGAAAGGAATATTACGGTGAGAGATAAAGTTTAGAGATGTGAATGATACCCCAATTGTTTTCATACTTTGCTTGCTAGGCACAGAGTGAATAACTTCAAGAATGTCACATTTTCTGCTTTCTTGTGTCTTTTTTGTCCACTGAGGGAAACATATAACAAAATTGTAAAAAATAATGTTTGTATCAAATGGATTGATACTAGAGACTTGAGAGACAGAAACAGCATATTGTTATATCTCTGAATGGTCCGAAGGGACATTAATTTCATGGTGAAAGATTCTTCACAGTTAAGCCAGGCAAACAGGAGGTCTGATGTCTTTTCAAACCAAGGTGATGTTATCACAAAGGACATGCCATGGCAAAGGGCAGGGCAAAGGAGGTATTGGGAGTTGATATAGTCAAATTTTGTTTTCAAAATAAATTGATGAGTGATTTATATATATATATATATATTACATAAATGAAGAAGTATGTAAATGTGAATGCTTTATTTGTTTTAATAACTGGTGATAGTTTAATACAATCCAAATCCATATAATTATTTGAAAAAAATATAATCTTTTCCTTTAAAATCTAGTTTAGAAGTTAGACATTATAGAATGAAATTAATACATTTAATAAGTCTTGTTATCTTACAAGCGAAATTTTTTTTTTGACAAGAAGAGTTAGACAGTAAGAGAGAGAGAGAAAGAGAAAGGTCTCCTTCCATTGGTTCACCCCCCCCCCCCAAATGGCTGCTATGGCCAGCACACTGTGCCCATCCAAAGCCAATAGCCAGGTGCTTCCTCCTGGTCTCCCATGCGGGTGCTGGGCCCAAGCACTTGGGTCATCCTCCACTGCCTTTCTGGGCCACAGCAGAGAGCTGGTCTGGAAGAGGAGCAACTGGGACAGAACCAGTGCCCCAACTGGGACTAGAACCCAGTGTACCAGCACTGCAGGCGGAAGATTAGCCTAGTGAGCCACGGCACCGGCCAAGAAAATATTCTCTAAAACTAGACTTCATGATATCCTTAATATTCTGATTTGTCAACAAGTTTTTATCCCAGTGAGTGAACTACTTCTTAAGTTATGTAGAAATTAGTGACATATAATTTTTAAGACTTATTACTTATTTTTTAATTTTTTATTTAGTAAATATAAATTTTCAAAGTATAGTTAATGGTTTACAATGGCTCCCTCCCCCCCCGTAATTTCCCTCCCACTCACATCCCTCCAATCTCCCGCTCCCTCTCCCATTCCATTTCATCAAGATTCATTTTCAATTATCTTTATATACAGAAGATCAATTCAGTATATATTAAGTAAAGATTTCATCAGTTTGCACCCACACAGAAACACAAAGTGTAAAATACTGTTTCAGTACTAGTTATACCATCAACTCACATTGGACAACACATTAAGGACAGATCCCACATGAGGAGTAAGTACACAGTGACTCCTGTTGTTGACTTAACAATGTGACACTCTTGTTTATGGTGTCAGTAATCTCCCTAGCTCTACTAGCTCTAGTCATGAGTTTCCAAGGGTATGGAAGCCTTTTGAGTTCGCCAACTTCGATCTTATTCCAACAGGGTCATAGTCAAAGAGGAAGTTCTCTCCTCCCTTCAGAGAAAGGTACCTCCTTCTTTGATGGCCCATTCTTTCCACTGGGATCTCACTCGCAGAGATCTTTCATTTAGGTTTTTTTTTTCTTTTTTTCTTTTTCTTTTTTTTTTTTTTTTTTTTTTTGGCCAGAGTGTCTTGGCTTTCCATGCCTAACATACTCTCATGGGCTCTTCAGTCAGATCAGCATGCCTTAAGGGCTGATTCTGAGGCCAGAGTGCTATTTAGGACATCTGCCATTCTATGAGTCTACTGTGTATCCTGCTTCCCATGATGGATCGTTCTCTCCCTTTTTGATTCTATCAGCTAGTATTAGCAGACACTAGTCTTGTTTGTGTCATCCCTTTGACTCTTAGACCTATCAGTGTGATCAATTATGAACTGAAATTGATCACTTGGACTAGTGAGATGGCATTGGTACATGCCACCTTGATGGGATTGTATTGGGATCCCCTGGCATGATTCTAACTCCACCATTTGGGGCAAGTCAGCTTGAGCATGTCCCAAATTGTACATCTCCTCCCTCTCTTATTCCCACTGTTATATTTAACAGGGATCACTTTTCAGTTAAAATTTAAACACCTAAGAATAATTGTGTGTTACTCACAGAGTTCAACCAATAGTACTAGAACAAAACAAAGAGAAAATACTAAAATGGATAAAGTATTATATTGTACATCAAGAGTCAGGACAAGAGCTGATCAAGTCACTGTTTCTCATAGTGTCCATTTCACTTCAACAGGTTTCCCCTTTGGTGCTTATTTTAAAGGCAGAGTTACAGAGAGAGAAAGAGAAAGGGAGAGAGTCTTCCATCTACTGGTTTACTCTCCAAATGGCTGTAACAGCAAGGGCTTGGCAAAACTGAAACCAGAAGCCAGGAACTTATTTCACATCTCCCATATGGGTGACAGGGGCCTAAGTAATTGGCTATCTTCTGCTGTTTCCTGGGCACATTAACAGGGAACTGGATTGGATGCAGAGCATCCAGGACTTGAACTGGCTTCCACATGATACTGGTGTCACAGGCAGTGCCATAAGCTTGCCCCAGTTGTTTTTTATATTTCCAGGATTTCTTCAAAATAGTGAAATTATTGTACTTGAATTGTATTGTATTTCAATGTTTCTGCATCTACTCATAAAAACCAAACAGAAAGAAAAAATTATGGCATTGAATTTCAGTAATTGACCTCACCCATATTGGGAGTTTTATTTCTAAACTTATAACTAGATCCTTGAAACTTAATGATAGGTACTTGGAACTCAAGTTGATTATTTGAAGCCTATGTTATGAACTGAAGAACTTGTAAACAACCATGTAAAAACCATTATATTATCAAATACCACTGTGATTGTTCAGTCCTGCATGCTTTTATACCAAATACGTGTTTTTATTGGTAATAGCATTTAAAGAACATCTGTTGAAAAGTACAAATGGCATTACCTAGGAGACAATTAAGTTCTCAATGTCAAATCTTCAAAGGCTATTTGATTTAAAATATATATTTTTAAAGATTTATTAATTTACTCCTTTGAAATACAGAGTGACAAAGAGAGAAGGAGAGACAGGAATGGGAAGAGAGAGAGAATGAGAGACAGAGATAGAGACAGAGAGATCTTCCATCCACTGATTCACTCTGCAAATGGCCTCAACTGTCAGGGCTTGACTAGGCTGAAGCCAAGAGCCAGGAATTCCATCCAGGTATACCACATGGGTGGCAGGAGCCCAAACGTGGACCATCATCCACAGTCTTCCTAGTTGCATTACCAGGATACTGGGTTGGAAGTGGAGCAACTGGACTTCAAACTGGGACACTGATATAGGATGCCAGCTTGGCAACTGGCAGCTCAACCTACTGCACCAGAAAGCTGGCCCTAATATTAAACATTTTTTACTTAGTTTTAACAAATGTATATTAAATAAATGCAATGTGCTATATATTTTTCAAAGAATTATTTATTTATTTAGAAGTCAAAGTTAAAGAGAGGGAGAAAAAGAGAAAGACCTACAATCTGTGGATTCACTCCCCAAATGGTCTCAAGAGTTGGTGCTTGGCCAGGCTGAATCTGGGACGCTGGAATTCCACCTTGATCTTGCCCATGAGTGGCAGGAACCCAGGTAACTGCACCATGATCTGCTGCCTTCCAGGCATATTAGCAGGAAGCTGTATTGGAAGCAGTATAGCCAAGACTCAAACAAATATCCCCAAAAGGGATATAGGTATTGCCAGTGCCAACTTAACCTACTGCAGCACAGCATCCACCCATGCATATTAAATTTTGTTGCTCATATATTTTGTTCAAGCACTAAGATTTCAATCAAATAACTTGAGAAATTTATGAGTCACAATGCTTAGATATCTGTAAGAGTTAAATGTGATTTTTACTGTAAAGTTTTAATCAAGTTAACAGTATTCAACCTGAAAATGGTCAATATATTTAATTAAGGGTGAAGGATTTAATTTAACTAAACTATAGAAAATAGTTTTGTTGCAGATTGTTAGATGATATATATGACTACAATATTTCTCTTCATTGGAATAAATATTATAATTTTAAATATTGAAACACTATCTTATATATAAAACACTACTCCCCTACACATACCTACTATTCTATTCTCAATCACCATTAAGGGTGGAAAATTTACATTTAAGAGCACTCACCCATCTCACCCATTTAATTGTTTAGATTCATAATTTTAAAAAGGATATATACTGGTAGAATTGTGTCCCCAACTAATAATATCAAATATTAACCCCCCCACCTTGAAAGTTTACTCGTGTTCATTTGTAGTTATTCTTTCCCCTGACACCCAACCATCACTGCAGGCAAACAAAAAGTCTATTAGCTTGGTATGCTCTAGATTTTCATTCACTGACTCACAGCATATATATATACACTATATACTTTATACATATACATAATATGCTAAGATATATATATATATACAGATACAGATACATATTATATGCTATTTTGTGGCCACTACCTTGTATTACGTGTAATATATGTGTGATTCATCTGGGTTGTTGACTAAATCAATAATGTTTTTCATTTTATGTCCAAGTGGTATAGTATTTCCAAGGAAATACAATAAACTGTGTATCCATTGACTTGGAAATGGATATTTGACACATACCCATGTCTGTAAGCTATGTCAGGCTACTTGCATGCTACATTTTCAATGTCTTATACAATTTTTGCTTAATTAGTTCAGGCACGTATTTATAATAAAACAACTTGATACCCAAATAACCCAGTATTGTTTTCATCTTCTCCTATCATATGTATCATTAGTTTACCAAAAATAATAAAAAATTGTGTAAAATATGAATGATTATGAGATCAGTTTACAGCAAAAAAAAATTATGAAATGGCTAATAATAGATAGTTTCTGGAAGATATACTACATGGGTCAAATATTTTTATCAAATATTCACATAAACAACAAGGTGAGTTCTATGCTCTCCATTATAAGGAGTAGAAACGGAAAGTTACAGAAATTAAGAAATTTACCCAAAATCATATGGCTGATAATTATTTTTTCATCCAATATACTCAGAGTGCATGAAAATTTTCATTTCATAAATATAATCATAACATAATAACAAAACAAAAATATGAAACAAGTAACAAAAACTTGTTATAAGGTAAAACAATGTCTTCTATTTCATACTCTTATTGTCTCCTCATTTGCAAAGAAATAACTGGATCCCTTTACTTTTTTAATATTTCAATGGCTAAAATTACAAATACAAGTGGTTCTTGAGTTATCTAGCTATTCAAAATTTCTTCTATTAAAAAATGAGGGAGTGGGCATTGAGATGTAGGCTGAGGTGTCTGGATCTTATCATGCTTTACTTTAATACTGGCTCCTGCTCCCTACTCCCATTTCCTGCTAGTATCCATGATCGAAGCATTGGTAATGGCTCAAGAGATTTGGTTCTTCCAGCCTCAGTGTAAGACCTGGATTGAGTTCTCAGCTCCAGGCATCAGCACCGGCCTTGCAGGCAATGGGATAGTAAGTTAGGGGAGCATTTTCCCCACCCCACCCACCATGTTTCTCTGCCTGTCAAAGTAAACTACAATTTAAAAATAAAGCAGTGATTACATGCCTTCTATCCCATTTTTGCACTCTTATTTAATATTTTCTATTATTTATATTTTGTATGTTGATTACTTTTGTAATTTTAAAATACTACAAGGTTTATTTCCCAATATGTCAATTGGTTCTCTTGAATTCATGCTGTTTAAAATTAGAAAATTAAGTCCACTACAAATCTTCCCCCTCTGCTTCTCAGTTTATTTCAGTTTTTTCATATGCCCAGAGCTTAGTACTTTTATATTCTGTTCTGAGATTACAGTTAAGTTTTATCCTCATAACATACTTTGAGAATAAAAATTCATTGTAAATAAAAGTGTTTACTCTCTTATTATGAGGATGTTTAACATAGAAGCAAATGGTGTACTTGTGAAAAAGAAAATGCAGCCTTATACCACCAAATCTGTTTTTAAATCTTAAGTTTAGACTCAAATGAATTTGCTTTTTGTAAATTTGACCAATTGCATAATTTACACACTTAATCATCACATGCAGTGATAGCAACTTTTTGTAAAAATTTACTTGAATACAAAAGATATTAATAGATTGAAATTTGGACTTACTAAGTCTCGTGCATTGAGATTATATGCATCTGTGTATTATTTATAGCTAAGAAATGTTTATAAAAGAATATACATTACATGATATTTTATGTAACATTATAAAATATTAAAAATAAAGCCATTTTAAGGATTAAAATATTGTAATATCTCATATTAACAGAAATAGACATAAACTATATTATGAATTTTCTACTAAGATAACCATTGTCATTGTAAAGATGAGATTAAGATTATCCATCCTGGATTCTAAAGCAACACATTCTGTATATCCGAAGTTATTTTTATAGTTATCAAGATGGTACCTTATAAAATGGACATTCTCCCCTTAGAAATGATGCTTATATGTAGTTTACTTCCAACAAGATGTCAATGAGCTGCCATTCTACTTGCAAATAAAAGAAAATATAGAAATTCATTGTGTTATATAGACAAATAAACTGTAAGGTACTCATCAAGTTATTTTTTAGAAATTATTAGTTTTGGCCGGCGCCGTGGCTCACTAGGCTAATCCTCCGCCTTGCAGCACTGGCACACCGGGTTCTAGTCCCAGTCGGGGCGCCGGATTCTGTCCCGGTTGCCCCTCTTCCAGGCCAGCTCACTGCTGTGGCAAGGGAGTGCAGTGGCGGATGGCCCAAGTCCTTCGGCCCTGCACCCCATGGGAGACCAGGATAAGTACCTGGCTCCTGCCATCGGATCAGTGCGGTGCGCTGGCCGCAGCGCGCCGGCCGCAGCGGCACTTGGAGGGTGAACCAATGGCAAAGGAAGACCTTTCTCTCTGTCTCTCTCTCTCACTGTCCACTCTGCCTGTCAAAAAATAAATAAATAAATAAATCTTAGAAATTATTAGTTTTATTAGGCCGTTACAGATTTTATTTTAATAATTTAGAAAGCCAATTAAAATTTGTATTTTAAATTTATTTGCTTGATAACAATTTTTGTATTTTTTGTGTTTTTAAAATATTTATTTATGTGAAAGGCAGAGTTACAGAAAGAGAGAGGGAGAAATAGAGAAAGAGAGAGAGAGACAGATCTTCTATGTACTGGTTCACTCCCTCAATGACAACAACAGCCAAAGATGGGCCATTCTGAAGCAGGTGCCAGTGGCTTCTCCTGTGTGTCCCACATAGGTGCAGGGGCTCAAGTACTTAGGCCATCCCCTTTTGCTTTTCCAGGCACATTAGCAGGAACTGGATTGGAAAAGGAGCAGCCAGCACTTGAATCAACTCCCATCTAGGATGCCAGTGTCACAGTCCGTGGCTTTACCCGCTACACCACAATACTGAACTCAACAATTTTTATATTTTATGAATATTAATTAGATAAGGTATAATTAGATTGTGAAACATAGATGTATGTATTTACACACATATGTAATCTAATTTCTTTAAACTATCATAACTAATGAGTTTGTATCTATTTAATAAACAGCTTTTAAAATCTACCTGATTAACTTTTTATGAGAAGTCCAATTTGCAGTATTTAAAAAGTACAGACCAGTTGTTTACCTAGAGATAGAATATGTGATCTGCTTGGTTAACTCACAATCTTTGGTTTAATAACAGAGATATATTCTTCAGTGGTAAAGTCTGAGTGGGAATTTTTTTAATATAGTGTTGATTCACAGTTTTAATTGTGAGTAGAATTGAAGATGACAGTAATTACATTGATGTTTGCCTAACTATTTTGTCTTTCGAGACCTGTTTCTGTCTTTGTGGGATGATTAATGTAAGGAATGTGTGCAGCAGTGATGTTAAAGAATATTAAGCTAGGACTCTATTTTAGTAAGTGGTCAAATAAGTGATCCTTCCAGCTTTCATGAGATGTGAACTGGTTTTGAAAAGTAAACTGTTAACACACAATTGAAAGCACTTTGCGATATTTTCTCACTAAACTTTGATATCAATATTTCATGGCAAGTCACCTACCATCTTCTTCCAAAAAACTAAATTGGTTTTTCTCTAAAGCACTGAAAAGATTTCCATCAAATGAAGTATTTCACTAGATAATAGAATCCAGCTTGGATGGGAAAATGGCTATAATTTTTCCAAATACTTCTGAAAAACTAAAATGACTCAGTAAATTATAAATTCTATTTAACCATAGCCCGAATTTGTAGGAGTAAGCTAGAGGGTAAACAAGCAAAAGTATAGTTATTTTTCTAGAATAAATATCTGCAGCAAAGCATGTTTTATTATCTCCAGAATATACTAACAGGAATCACTGGCATTTTCTAAAAAATTTTGAAAGCTACATACACAATAAAATTGCATATTTGGTTTTAAAGTCCAGAAGAGAGAAGCAAGGTTTTCCTTAAAAGATATATTTATACCTATTTACACACCTGTCTGGGTGTGTATGCTGATTATTGAGAAGTAAATTTATATTCAGCTTAATGGTTAGTATTAATGGTAATTGCTGCCTACCTTTTTAATAAATTTAAGATATATACTTTTAGAGTAGATATCACTTGACTGTGGGATTTAATCACTCTTTTCTCTGAGTGGAATTTACCATTGCTTCTGCTTTGGTGAGGTGACAACCAAAGAAGATAGTTATGTTTTCTCAATATTTTAAATATTTTTGAAAAAAATAAATATCCAAACAGTGGATAACTGAATGATTTGAATTTTCCAGTCAAATTGCATTTCAGCTGCATCAGTGACATTTGAGAATAGAGTCTTGGGAATTCAGATCAGAACCTGCATGTTACTTGGCGATTCCTAAGCAAATGCAGATTTGAAACACACTGATTTAAAAGGTCTCCAGTTGGTATAAAAACTCACATCTAAAGAAAAGGAATGTCTTCATAGGTGAAGTTGGTCTCACTACGAACTCTATAGGACAACCATTACAACAACAGAAAGCCATTTCAAAGGAATAGGAAATGTTTAATTTTAGAAACAGTTTCCACTGAGAACGTTCTGTCAGTTTCCCATTCCTGGATAATACCATGAAATAAATGGAAGCCTTAAGTTTGTGTTATTGAAGGCAAAATTTCTAAATTTTTAACACTGGGGGTGAAAAACACAACTTGAATGCAGAGACATCTCATTTAGTCTTTTTATATGCAGACAAATAAGCAGTTTTATGGATACAAAGTCAATTAAGGATTCACTTATTCTCTAGGGCTTTTATATAGCCTGTCACTTTTCATTGATCTAAAAATTCATCAACGTCTACTGTGTTTTGCCAATGAACTATGCTATCCATCCCTGTCCTCTAGTCACACCATAAGCAAGCATCCATTCCTCTAGTCCATAAGAAACTGATGGGAAATCATCACAAGTTGGTACTTTGGTTAGTGGGTTGTCCTGGATATCCAAGGATCTCCTATTTTGTTGATTATGAACACAGCTGGACTTTGCTGTATTCTTAAAGAATATCTTCTTTATGTCCTCTTTAGGATTAGAACCTCATTTTAAGGCTACACAGTATGAAAGATTAATGGGAAGAGTGTAATGAGTGCCTTTTGGAGAAATGTAAATATACCATTATATAATTTAAATACTTATTTCTAGTGCAGATTTCTGTTAGTAAAATATTTTTTGTTTTTAATGTGTCACAAAGTTATTCACAATAAAATTAGCTAATGCAGACAAAACTATAGGTTGTTTGATGTTAATAACTGTTCTAGCCTAAAAGTTAGATCTACTTGTTTTCCTGCATTACTTTGAGACTTAGAAGTGATATGAATTAGTCACATCTCCAGTACATGGCACATTGATATCATTCATTAATTCAAGATCTCATTTTTGTTTTGTCCTTCATCTTTCACTCTGTTCTCCATTCTCATTTTTCATCCTTAAACTAGACATCTATTTTAACTTGCTTAATAAGTGTTCTTAAATATACACAAGCATTACACGGGATGTGCTTATGATACATGCTTTTAATGTTTTAAAGATACCAAAGTTTCTTTCTTTTCAATAATTTTCCATGTTTCTTTATATCTAGTTAATGCTTTCTCCTGCTGCATATTATCAATAAAATCCATCCATATTTTATATATCCATCTTTCCAGGATGTCAGCATTTAAATTACCTCCCATCTCATGCTCCCACAAACAACCCAAAAATGTTACTGGGTTTATGCAAGAATTTATCTGAAATATTCTTTTAGTAGAATTCCTGCATTCAGGGTGAATGCATACTTAATTCCACTATATACTCTTAGATAACTGAGATAAATGCTTTCCAGTATAACTGACCTACTTTGTAAGCAAACCAAAAGTGACCAACAGTTTTGTCTTTCCACTAAAATTTTTCCCATCTCTACATTGTCCATCATTTCTAAAAATTTCCCTTTCTATGTTTTATTATTCTTATCTTACTTTGTACTGTCTTACATATTGGTGAGGCTTCCCTTTCCCATGGTTTATATATAATTAACTGTTATAATTTCTTTCCTATCCCCTAATTATTTTTTATTGTTGGATTTTTTTAATGTAGTATAGAACTCTATATCAGTGGAGTCCAACAGAAAGTTTTGCAACAGGCTGGAAATTTTCTCTATGTGTGCTGTCCTATAACTGTCACCATAGACATGTGCCTGTTCAGCATTTGAAGTGTAGCCAGAGTGAACTAAGAACTTAATATTCAATTTAATATATTTTAATTAATTTAAAATTTATATTATTAATTTTGAAACCTATATTAGATTAAAATTTATATAGCCATATGTAACCAGTGGCTACTATATTTTACATGTTACTCTAAATATTGATGCCGTCTTGATTTTAGATATTCTTCCTAGTCTTCCCTTTGTCACTTTTAAATAATCATAAATTTTTTCATGTGATTTTCTCTTTAATCATTCACAAGAATATCATAGAACTAATGAAATATCCATCTCACTGCATTCTTGCCAAAATCAACTATTGCAGTGATTTTGTGGAAGGATTTTTTTCCCAACTTCAAAATTCTTTTATTTCATTTAATAATTTTATAACTGTACTAATAAAAGATAATTATCTCTAAAATTTACTTATATATTTATACTAATATATATTCATAGTTTCCTATTTCATCTAATGGTTTGTATCAAATATAATTGTCTGTGCTGGTGCTGTGGCACAGTGGGTTAACACCCTGGCCTGAAAGGCCGTCATCCCATGTGGGCGCCAGTTCTAGTCCCGGCTACTCCTCTTCTGATCCAGCTCTCTGCTGTGGCCTGGGAAGGCAGTAGAAGATAGCCCAAGTCCTTGGGCCCCTGCACCCGGGTGGGAGACCTGGAAGAAGCTCCTGGCTCCTGGCTTCAGTTCAGCGCAGCTCCAGGCGTTGCAGCCATTTGGGGAGTGAACCAGCGGATAGAAGACCTCTTTCTCTCTCTACCTTTCCTCTCTCTGTGTAACTATGACTTTCAAATAAATAAATAAATTTTTTTTAAAAAAACAAATATAATTGTCTATTTGATACTAAATATTTTCAATATTTGGCAAGTGAGAAACTCTTGTAGTGGGCTTCTGTTGATTTCTGATGTGTCCTATAATTCTTCAGACATTTTCGTACTTGCTTTCACAACATGATATTCCAGACATATCTTTTATTTTATATCTTTATACCTAGAATCAGCCATTTCCCTAAGATGCTCTGATGGTTGAAGTAGAAATAAACATCTTGGAGTTAAGTGTTGTGTTTTCCACCTGATGTCTTGCTTCTGAGCCTTCTTTGTGGACAGAGCTAAAAAATGTGTGTATCCCATACATTCCTTTCTCTGGAGCTTTTTCTCTCCCTCTCTCTCCTTCTCCCATACATTCTATTTCCATTGAAAAGAATTCTGATATATTCAGTTCAAGTCAAATCTCCAAAAAAAGATTCCATTAAGTGCTCTTCATTGTTTAGATGGTTTTTAAATGTAAGTTTCCCTATTTCTTTTGAAAATGATCTGTAGGATTTAAGAGGTCTAAAATGAAGGGGATCTGTATCCAAAGATTTGTGATCCTCTTTGTAATGAACTTAGTTTGTTATTAAAATTTAAAGGAAAGTTTTAAACCCCTGCCCTGTTCTGTGGTAAGGGAATTTTCCTAGTAATACCCTGGAGCTGATGACAAGTCCAAGATTAACTCTTGATTTATACTCTTATCCAGATGGCAAAGGTTTTTCTTGTTTGGTTTGTTTTGTTTTTGTTTTTAATTGAATCTGTGTGGATGGAGGATCTCTTAGGAGAGTTGTGATTTCTTTTTGCACACCTTGCTAAGTGACCAGACACTAAGTTCAGGTATCTGAAATACTGAAAATGCTTTCAGAACAAAAAAATCATTTTTAAAGCAATTTTATTTAAGTTATATAAGTTTCGTGTATTTATTTCATATATACAGATTTTGGAACATAGTGATACTCCCCCCAACCTCCTCCTCCTGCCCACGCTCCAATCCTTTCTCCTCCTCCCTTTCACATTCCCTCTCTTAATTTTTACAAAGATCTGTTTTTAGTTTACTTAATGATCATATAGTTAATCCTACACTAAGTAAAAGAGTTTAACAAATAATATGAAGAGAAAGCAAAAACCGCAAAAAAAAAAAAAAAAAAAAAAAAAAGCACTGTTTCTCAGTGGAAGAGATAAGGGCTGTAAATAATCATCTAATCTCAAAATGTCTATTTCACTCCAATACATTGCATTTCAGGTACTCTGTTAGTTACCCAGGATTAGGGAAAAAATGATATCTGTCTTGTGAGGAAATTCAAATGGCCAACAGATACTTGAAAAATCCTCAGGATCACTAGCTAACCATCAGAGAAATTCAAATCAAAATTACCATAGTGAGGTTTACCTTCACTCCAGTTAGAATGGCTCTCATATAGAAATTAACAAATATCAAATGCTTGAGGATGTAGGGAAAAAGGTACCTCTGTCCACTGTTGATGGGAATGTGAATTGGTGCAGCTACTGTGAAAGACAGTATGTAGATACCTCAGAAATCTGATTATAGACCTACCATATAACCCAGCCATCCCACTCCTGTGAATTTAGCCAAACAGAAGAAATCAGCATCTGAAAGAATGATCTGTACCCCAATGTTCATTGCAAGCACAATTAAGGATAGCTAAGATATGGAATCAACTCAGATGGTTATCAAATGTTGACTGGATTAAAAAATTATGGTATATATACACTATGGATTACTGCTCAGCTGTAAAAAAAAAATGAAATCCTGACTTTTGCAACAAGATAGATGCAACTGGAAACCATTATACTTAGTGAAATAAGCAAAAGAGCATTTTTACTTTTATTTTTCTTTGGGTTTCACTATAATTTACGTTTTGAATATTTCTTAATGTGTCACAAAATTATTCACAATAAAATTAGCTAATGCAGACAAAACTATAGGTTGTTTGATGTTAATAACTGTTCTAGCCTAAAAGTTAGATCTGCTTGTTTTCCTGCTTTACTTTGAGACTTAGAAGTGATATGAATTAGTCACATCTCCAGTTCATGGCACTTTGATACATTCATTAATGCAAGATTTCATTCTTGTTTTGTCCTTCATCTTTCACTCTGTTCTCCATTCTCATTTTTATTTCTTATACCCTCTGCAATATTTTGAAGAGGAGGTTTTGCTACATTAACCTGCATTTCTATCCATTTCCAATGGTAACATTGGCCCCAGTAATTCAATATTATTACTCATAGAAATAGTGATTGTAATCTTAATTCCTTAATTCCTCTATTTACTATTTTTTATAAGAGATTTCATTGATGTAAAGGCTGAACATATAAACTACCTTTTAACTGAACAGGATTCACACATAATCCAAGGAAACAGTTAGCTGCTGCCAAAATCTGAATGCACTGAAAGATTTCATGTTGAAACCTAAACACTGATCTGATTGTGTTAGGAGGTGGCCCTTTGAGAGGCAATTAAGTTCTGAGGAATGGCATAATCTTCATGAATGAGTAGTGTCCCTTATAAAGGAGGCTCAAGAGAGCTGCCTTGTCCTCCTACTCTGTGAGAACAAAACAGAAAAGAACCATTTATGAACAGAAACTGGGTCCCCACTAGATACCAAACTGCTGAACTTTGACTTTAGCACATCTAGAACTCTTAGCAACAAATTTATTGTGTTTAAGAGTGACCTGGTTTGTTGTAGCTCATTACAGCTGCCCGAATGAAATAAGACAGCTGTGTTTTAATTTTCATTTTATACAGTAAAATTTCTATCAGCAGAACCAAATGGATACATTAAAGTTATATTGTCATTTTAACAGCCTCCTTGAGACAGATTTCATATACAATATAATTCATGCATTTACAGGTTACAATTGAATGCTTTTTAGTATATTCACAGAATTGTACAAGCATCCCCATGTTCTAATTTTAGGACATTCCACTAACCTCCAGAAAGGAATCATGTTTGTAGTCATTTCCTCCCACCACCTCTATAGCCACATACAGCCACAACCAAATTTCTATTAAATCTGTCTACTTTTTTCCAGATAAATTATGTAGTGTATTTTTGCAATTGAATTATTTCACTTATAATATTTTTAAGGTTTGTTCATACTGTATTATGTATAAGTCCTTCATATTTATGTCAGAATAATACTTTTTTGTGGGCCTGTATCTCACTTTAATAAAATAAATCCCTTTGGTGACATTACATTTCCTGTTTTTTGTTTTGTTTTGTTTTTGTTTTGTTTTGTTTTGTTTTGTTTTGTTTTGTAAGAGAGCTAGAAAGAGATGAACAGATAGAGCCACAGAGCTCCCCTCTGGTGGTTAACTACTCAAATGCCCAAGAGCTGGGAACTCAATTCAGGTTGTTCACATGGGTGGCAAGTGCCCAAAACTTCCTGTTTTTTGTTTTGTTTTGTTTTTGTTTTGTTTTGTTTTGTTTTGTTTTGTTTTGTAAGAGAGCTAGAAAGAGATGAACAGATAGAGCCACAGAGCTCCCCTCTGGTGGTTAACTACTCAAATGCCCAAGAGCTGGGAACTCAATTCAGGTTGTTCACATGGGTGGCAAGTGCCCAAAACTTGAGCCACAACCTGCTGCCTTCAAAGGATGTACATTAGTAGGAAACCTGAATTGATAGAAATGCCAGGGGTCAAACTCAGGCACTCTTCTATGGAATGTAGATGTCCCAAGAGTCATCTTAACCACTACACCAAATGCATACTCTCTAATTTTGTTCATCCTTTCATCAAATGTTAAATGTTTGTTTTTAGTTTTAGCTATTATATATAGTGCTACTATGAATATCTGTATATGAATTTTATATGAACATATGTTTTCATTTCTTTTGGATGAAACTGGTGTATTCTACGTAAGCCTAATAATTTAAGGAATACACCATTGTTTTACAAAGTGGCTGCACCTTTTTACATTCCTATCGGCAATACACATGCTCTCATTTCCCCACATCCTTTTTAATAAGTGCTATAATCTGTTTCTTGCTGAGTTTTGACATGTTTTTCATTTTTGATTGCTTCTAAATATAACCAGCAGACTAGATAGTAAGTAGTATATCACTTGGTTTTGATTTTCAGTATCTGAATGGATATTTGAAACATATTTCCATCTGTTTATGGCCATTTGAGTATCTTCTTTGAGAAATGCCTTTGTAGAACTTTTGCACATTTATTTTTTATGTTTATTTTTAATTTATTTTGAGGTACTTGAAGGGCAGGGTAACAGAGGGAGAGAAAAAGTGGGAGATAGAGAAAGGGGAGAAAGAGAATGAGAGAGAGGAAAAGAGAAGGATAGAGAGAAGGAGGGAGAGAGAGCAGTCTTCCATCTTCTGCTTCACTCCCTAAATTCCTCAACAACTAAGGCTGAGCTAGGCTGAAGCCAGGAACCCAGAACTCACCTGAGTCTCTCACAGGAGTGGTAGGGGCCCAAGAGCTTGGACAATCATCTGCTTCCTCACAGGATGCATCAGCAGGAAGCTAGATCAGAAGTGGAAACTATGGGAGTCAAGCCAGCTCTGGAATAAGAGATGTAGGAATTGCAAGTGGCAGCTTAACCTATTATGCCATGCTACCCATCCATACATATTTTATTTAAATTATTTTCCTTTTTCTTATCAAATCATAAAATTATTTATATATATTATCGATGAAAATCCCTATCTATTGAGTTTGCAAGTATTTTCTCTCATAGTTTTCTGGTGTCTTTTCACTTTAATTATTGTATCACTTGTACAATAAATGTGCTGATTTAAAAAAATTTGTATAATTTTCATCTAATTTGTTCTCTTGTCATTTGTGCTTTTGATGTCTTAACTAAGAAGACTTAGTTAACCAAGGTCACAGGGATTTACTCTCAAATTAAGTTAAGACTTAGTTAACCAAGGTCACAGGGATTTACTCTCAAATTTTCTTCTAGTGTTTTATATTTTCACTCTAAAATCATTGTCTCTGATACATTTTACAGAGTTTATTTGGAAAGCAGAGAGACACTGAGATATAGATAGTGACAGACAGGTAGATACAGAGAGAGAGTGATACTCCATCTGTGATTCACTCCCCAAGTGCCATGCAAGAGCCAGAGTTGGGCCAGGCCAAGAACCATGAATTCCATCCAAATCTCCCAAGTGCATAGGGACCCAACTACTTTTGCTGCTTAGAATGTGTTTTAGGGGCCAGCACTGTGGCATAGTGGTAAAGCCGCCGCCTGCAGTCCCAGTATCCCATTTGGGTGCCGATTCGAATCCTGCTTGCTCCACATCCAACCCAGGTCTCTGCTATGGCCTGGGAAAGCAGTAGAAGATGGTCCAAATCCTTGGATCCATGCAACCGTGTGGGAGACCCAGAGGATGTTCCTGGCTCCTGGCTTTGGATTGGCACAGCTCCAGCCATGGCAGCTGTTTGAGGAGTAAACCAGCGGATGGAAGACCTCTCTGTCTTTCTCTCTACCTCTGCAACTCTGTAACTATACCTTTCAAATTAAAAAAAAAATGTGCTTTAGCAGGAAACTTTATTGGAAGTGGAGGTGAGATAGGCGCTCTGATATGGCATGTATGTGTCCCAAGCAATGGCTTAATCTGCAACACTACAATGCCTTCCCCTTTTGTCCATTTTTAAATATTATTATTCATTTGAAAGACAGATAGACAGAGTCAAAGTGAGAGCTCTCACTCACCGATTTATTCCTAAAATGTCAAAAACAGCTGGGGCTAAACCAGGCCACAGCTGGCCGCCAGGACCTCAGTGTGAATCTTCCACATGGGAGTTAGGGACTCAAGTACTTGAGCCATAACATGCTGCTTCCCAGGGGGCACATCAGCAGGAAACTGGCATTGAGAGCAGAGTCAAGGCTTGAACACAGGCACTCCTAATATGAGATCAGAAGCTCCCAAGCAGAGTCCTAATAGCTTTGCTAAACTTTCCTGCCCCTGTATGTGTTGTTGTTTTTTTTTTTTTTTTCCTTTGAAAGACAAAGTGACAGAAAGGGAGACACACACACACACACACACACACACACAGAAACAGAGAGAGAGAGAGAGGGAGAGAGAGAGAGATAGGCATCTCCCAACCATTGGTTCACTCCACAACTGGCCTGGGATTCCATCTGTGTTCTGACAAGGGTGACAGGGGACCAAGCGCTTGGACCATAATCCGTTGTGTTTGCAGGTACATTGTCAGGGAGCAGGACTGGAGACAGAGTAGCTGGGACTTGAACTGGTGCTCTGATATGGATGTTGGCATCACAGATGGAGACTTAACCTGCTGGGCCACAGCCTCTTCTGTGTGTTTTATGAGGAAAGGGGCCTACTTCATGGTGTTTATATGTGGACATCTGTTACTTTCATTTCTTGAAAAGATTATTCTCTATTGTATTGTCTCACCTCCCTTATGTAAGAAATTGACTTACTATAAATACAAGGTTTTGTTTCATTGCTATTATGTGAACGTGCATGTCTATTATGACAGTGACATTATATCTTGATCCCTGCAGCTTTTTTCCCCTGGCAAATTTCAAATGGAGAACTGCAATTTTCCAATTTACTTTTATTTTTAAGATTTTTGGCTCTTTTGTTTCCTCTCCTCTCCATGTGGATTGGCTCATCAAGCTTTGTGAAATAGAATTATTGCTATTTTAACAATATTAAGTATTTCAATCCAGAAACATGCCATGTATTCCTACCTATTTGAATCTTTTTTTTTTCATCACTTTTGGTAATTTTTGTTACTTATTTTGTGAAATTTATTCCTAAATATCGTATTATTTTTTGATGCTCTCATAGATGGAATTGCTTTCCAAATTTCATTCTGGAGTTATCCCATGTACTGTTCAGAAATGAAATTGATTTTTGTATATTAATCTTGTATTCTACAAACTTCCTTGATTGTTTATTAGCTTTATTTTTTAGTAGATTTCTTGGTATTTTCTATATATGAGATCAAGGTATCTGAAAATAGAGATATTTTACTTTTTACTAAAAAAAGTAGTTTTTGAAGATGAAGTTCATGGCTGAAGTGTTACAGACTTTCTGTCTTTTGAACTTTAACAGATTTTCTTACAAAAATCTTTCTCCATCCATGTATGACCATTGGGAAATTTTCAGAGACTTCAATAGTTATGTTTTTTGTAAACTTTTTACCATTTAGGTTGTTTCACTTGGGGGAGAATCTTCAGACCACTCATATCATTATTCATGAAGTGCTTCTCACATATAAATTTTGAAGTCTTTAAATTGATACATAAATTAACCTACATAAAATTATACATATTTATGCAGAATCATATAATATTTTCATAAATGTTCATCAAAAATACCCCATATAATTTTGATTGAAATTTTACTCAATGTCTACATCAAATTGGATACAATTGACATATTTATTATGTTGATAATAATGTTCATCTGTCAACAAACTATAATTTTTTTTCATTTGTTCAAATCCTTTCTAGCATATCCTAATAAAATGTATATTTTTCTTGAGATAAACAATTTGTTAGAATGATTCTGAAATATTATATTGTTTTATTTAGCGTAACAAATGGCCTCACTTGCTTTGCACCTGTTGCAAATAATATGCATTTTTGAAATTTAATTGGTGTCTCTTTTAAGTAGAACTCTTATGAATTCAAATAGTTTACCTATTTTTTTATTCTGGTTTTTAATGTTGAAGCTTATCTCAATGAAAATACCATCTATAAAATCCTTTAAGCAGTTCATTTATGCATAGTATATAATTTTTTGGCTAATTGTCAATTTTCTCAGATTCCTCAATTATTGATACAATTGCATTTCAGAGTACAGAGGAATATGTTCTTAAATAATCTGTGAGATACAATTGAAGGAGTCATTAGATTCTTGTTTTTTCCTCTTCTTGAAATGCTAAGACAATGCAGTTATTGCACAGCCAACATCATAGTCTAGTAAGATCATTTAGCTAGATTATATTCTGATGGACTTCACTGGCTGACTCAAACTGACCCCAGTACTCAACAATACTTGTTCAGTGTTGAGGCCCTCTGGGTCTCTGAAATGTCGCCATCTGGTCACACTGATACTGGCTGCCCATTTGACAACATCTGTCGCTTTCTCCTCAACCTTATTTCTGCAGCTCTAAAATAGCCTACTCATACTGAATATATCTGCTGTCTTCACAGTGCTTTCCAAATCAGCGTCTTTCTAGTAAATAACAGTAAAACAACAAGAGGAAATCTAAAAGTAGAAACCCTAAAAATCACTGCTTACTAATTTCGTACTATTTGTTTACCTCACCTTTATTAAGGATCTAATGCATGCATTGAAGTGCTCTGGCCCTAGAAATACATTAGAATTTTTTTAAAAAAAAACTAGCATTTGTGAAATAAATGTATTCTGAGTTAATTGGCATGAATCAACCTTTAATCTGTTTTTTTAAAAGATTTTATTTATTTAATTTAGAGGTGGAGTTACAGACAGTGAGAGGGAGAGGAGACAGAGGAAAAGGTCTTCCATCTGCTGGTTCACTACCCAAATGGCCACAGTGGTCAGAGTTGCACCAGTCTGAATCCAGGAATCAGAAGGTTCTTCCAGGTCTCACATGTGGGTGCCTGGGCTCAAGCACTTGGGTCATCTTCTACTGCTTTCCCAGGCAATAGCAGAGAGCTGAACAGGAAGAAGAGCAGGTGGGACTAGAACCGGCGCCCACATGGGATGCTGGCAACACAGGCAGAAAATTAACCTACTGTACCACAGTGCCAGCCCCTTAATCTGTTATTTCAACAGTCTGCTCAGAAATTTCTAATCAGGACTTGTGGACTATTTTTCACACTTACCTTCTTCAGTGTGGATCTGTGTGTCTCAACTGTGAAGCCCTGACCAATAACTTAGACCCCTGAAGTTATACATTTTAACTTAGTACCAAAAATCAACTGAATACCTACCAAATATCAGACATAGAACTAGTTGGTAGCAATGCACACTTGAAAAACACACTGTTCCTTTCTCAACAAGCAGGATAGAAGAAGATAAGCAGGTGCTATGCTGTTAAAAACTGCCAGAACACAAATAAAAGATAAATAATTCACCTGCTTCAGAAAAGCATACAGGAATCAGGGAGAGATGAAAGAGAGTGACATTAAATAGCACTCTAAGGGAATAACAGTCTCCAGTCCTGGTGGATGGCATTTGGTGGAAGGAATATCATCAATGACGACAGAGTTGAAGGATCACAGAGTGTTCTGGGAACATGTGGTTTGATGCTAGTGAGTCTGAGGAAGTAGTAAAACATAAAATTTTGAAAGTGGTGTTGCCTTGAAGGTGGATGTGTGTCATGATCATAGGCAGGATTGTTGTTCTCTAGACAATGGGAAGCCAACATGAATTTTAAAGTGGAAAAGGAAATTGAATGGACTCCTGTGGGAAGATTCTAATCTGAACTCAGCCACTCATTACCTCTGAAACTTAAAAAAGCTATTTGTTCTCTCTGGGCCTCCTTTCCCTAATCTGTAATTGAGGATTAATAATATTTATCCTATTGAGTTGTTGTAAGCATTAAAAATCAGAAACACTTAGCATGGTGCTCAGCATGTAGTTGCTCTTTAAAATTAAGTTGTGTAATCACAGTAGAATGTCTCCTGGGGAAAGAGAACAAGAATGGATAAAGATTGACTGTGACAGCATCTGGTTTCTATTGGAGCTTCCTAAATAAAGGGCAACCAGACCTGAAATCCGTCCATGCTGACAAACCTGGGGAGGTCATGTGCGTTCATAAAGGTGCAAACACTGGGAGTAATACATGAGCCAGATTGCAGAATCAGTCTTGATGGGAAAAGTCATAAATGGAATTGAATAATGGCTGAGTTGTGTGATAGATAAATAACAGATTAATTCTATGGACATTTTAGAACAGATCCCTCCAAGTAAGATTTGACAGACTCATTCTCTATAAGTTATTTGAACATAACTATTTCATAGAATTATTAAAAAGAGTATGAATACTAATTACAGAAGTGAACAGATTTGTTTAACCAATAGGTTTTATGATATAGCTAAGATCTTACTTACATCTCTTGGCATGAGCAATTTTAACATTTTTCAATAAGCCTATCTGTTGCTGTTCTCTCTCAGTGATAGAAATATAAATGATGTAAACATCTACAAACAGTGCACCATACAGTTCATGATTATAGCTTTACCTTTCTCTCCAGCCTTGTCTCTTATACGTATGTCCTAGTACTTTCTGCCCTAATAACAACAAATTGCATCTGTTGCTTGACCTCATCAGTTGTTTCAGTGCTTGATTTGGTATGTGGTGTGGATTCTTACTGGAAACCAGTTCAAACATTGCTTTTCTTCCACAATTACTGTCACTTATTCACTGCTCAGAACACATGTTACCTTCCTCAGAAGTGCTCTTTGACCCCCACCTATGTGGTACAATCAATCCTATGGAATCTTTACCATAGATAGCACTTTTTTTTTTAACTAGGTTGACAACATTCTACTTATGTGACTATCTTACTAGCACTTAAGTTCCTTTATTCCAGGAACCCTCTTTATTCCGATTTGTAAAATCAAAATGTTGACTAGTGCTTGATAAGTACTATGTTAAGCACAGAAAATGTGGACACCTCTCTTCTGGATAAGTTAGCTCTCAAGCTATTCTCAATCTATTCTCAAGCCTTAGTTTGATTTATGTATATATGTGTGTATGTATGTATGTATGTATGTTGCATGACAGAAGTTTTTAAAGGAAAGCATTTAACTCATATTCCAACTGAATAAATTATTCAGTATAGCTTTCAGATTTTCCTGATTTTTTTTAAATCTGTGTATCTGTTTATGATATAATGACGTTTATGGCAGGAAATGACTTGTGGCATATATTGGTGCAATAAATGATGTAATCCTCATAGTTACTTGTTGAGAAGCTAATAGTATGTTTCAATAGATATAATAATCAAAAAGTTGAAATTTGAAACTCAAAAATAATTAAGTAGAGGGGCCAGAATTGTGGCATAGCAGGTTAAGCTCTGCCTTTGATGCTGGTATTCTATATTTGTGCCATTTCATGTCAGGCTGTACTACTTCTAATCCAGCTCCGTGCTAATGTGCCAGGGAAGGCAGTGGAAGATTGCTGAAGTACTTGGGCCCCTAACTTCCATGTGGGAGACCCATATGAAGTTTCTGGCCTCCTGGCTTTAGCCTGGCCCAGCCCTGGCTGTTGGGGTCTTTGAGGAGTGAACCATAGATTTCTTTCTATGTCTATACCTTTTTCTGTGTAAGACTGCCTTTTAAATAAATAAATAAATATTTTAAAAATATTAAGTTCTGTACATTAATTATAAATAATTAATTTTATTTAAAATTATTTCTCCATTGTGAAAAAACTCTTTGAAGTTCTTTGAGGCTTCCACATTAGCTTTGACTGTGACAATAGAGATTAGTCTGAGTGTGATAGCTGGGGCCCTTAGGAGCCTTCATTGAGAGAGCAGAATAAAGTGGACACACAGCTCAGTGGAGTGGAACCCTGGCACCACTTAAACTTTAGACAAAAATTAAAGACAGAGCAATATTTTTGTTATTATTCTTATAGTGAATACTAGAGTATGGTGGGTTGGATGATCATTGACTCTGTTGACTTTTGTTATTATAACCGTTATCATAAGCCTCAATCACTACAGCAGGCACTGGAGCCAGAATGCTTATATTACAATCCAGATTCTGCTATGAAGGAAATGTTTGACCTTGGGCAGGTTGGCTAAACTCTGTCTCAATGCTCTCATCTATCAAATGGCAAGTAATAGCAGGATAAGTGTCAACAAGCTCTTGAGAGAATTATATGACATAACATATGTGAATTGTTGAGAAGGCCTATAAGTGCTACATAAATATTTCCTATTAATAGCATTAATTTCATTTTCTCTAATTTGATAACTGATTTTCCTTATTCCAGAAAGTCACATCAAAGTAAAGACTATCCCAGCATAAGTAAGACATTAAATGTTCATATTCCCATTAAACACAACTGTAACTTTTTGGAATTTTGTTTTTTTGTTTGTATGCCTTACTTAAAATGGTTTGTGTTTTGAATATGAAGCTTATAGACATCTTTTTCAAAGTAGCAACATAGCAGAAACAGAATGAAACATTTTTATTAGAAAACTGAAACATCCTTATTATAAAAAATCAGTATTCACTATGAAATGAACTGTTCTTTAATGCAAGCATATTATATTGCTCTGAAATTGAATATATTGAAAATATTGTGTGGTTTATTTTTCTTTTTCCTATGTTAAGAAACTGGAATATAATACTTTTTCAGTGATTGAATCCATTGAGGCTAAATGTTATATGTTGATTACATCGTTGTCACCTTCCCCATTGTTTTGAATATTGTTATGTGAGAGTACTTTAGAAAATGCATAGAAAAAATGGAATTAGAATATAAGTTTATTTTGGTGCAAAACATTTTTGAAATTTGCTCACAGATTCCTCATAATGTGTGTTTACCATGAAATTTTCCAGGACCCCTAATATGCATAGATTTCAAAATGTTTTTGCTTCACAGCAAGCTTATCTTTTAATTCCATTTCCCATGAACTTTTTGAAGTAATCACATATAGGCTGCTTGAATACTTTTAGTAGTATTTTAAAAAGCAAGGAAAAACGTAAAACTAACCTGAACTGTCATGATCCTAAAGTACCAATGTTGCACTATAAGCAGAGTGAGGGCATCCATATATATATGTATATAATTTAACCAAATGAAGTCATACTATATCCACACATGCCAATAAGTAAATGTGCATCACTATGCTAGTAGCTGCAAAGTATTTTATTACATGAAGATATAATGGCATGACTTTAATGTGCATTTTTAGTGGCTGATATGCAGTTAAACATTGTGGAATGCCTGAGTTAAGTGTTCTCAGATTTTTAAATATTGCCATTAGATTAGATTTAGTTCCTAATATAAAATATTAATTTACAGTTGAAGAATAATGTTTATCAATAGAACAAGTCATTGCTAACTTATGACTGTTTCATAGATCACAGACACTAAAAATAGACTGACATACCTTTCTTTTTTAAAAAAGATTTATTTTTATTTATTTGAAAAGAGTTATAAAGAGAGGTAGAGACATAGAGAGGGAGGGGTCTTCCATCTTCTGGTTTATTCCCTAAATGGCCGCAATGGCCAGAGCTGAGCTGATCCAGGAGCCAGGAGCTTCTACCAGGTCTCTCTTATAGGTACAGGGGCCCAAGGTTTTGGACCATCTTCATTTCATTTCGCAGGCACATTAGCAGGGAGCTGGATTGGAAGTGGAGCAGCTGAGACTTGAACCAGTGCCCATATGTAATGCTGGTGCTGCAGGTTGAGTCATTAACCTGCTGCATCACAGTGCCAGCCCATGACTTACTTTTCAAAAAGATCCAGCATAGAATAATTTTGGCAGCACTGAAGGGAAAAAAAGTGATTAGAATTTAAAATACATTTTAAAAAATGTAGTAGCATTAAATACCCTGTGGAGGGAATACATAATATCATTTTTTAAAAACTTTTATTTAGTAAATATAATTTTCCAAAGTACAGTTTATGGATTACAATGGCTTTTCCCCCCCCGTAATTTCCCTCCCACTCACATCCCTCCAATCTCCCACTCCCTCTCCCATTCCATTCACATCAAGATTCATTTTCAATTATCTTTATATACAGAAGATCAATTCAGTATATATTAAGTAAAGATTTCATCAGTTTGCACCCACACAGAAACACAAAGTGTAAAATACTGTTTCAGTACTAGTTATACCATCAACTCACATTGGACAACACATTAAGGACAGATCCCACATGAGGAGTAAGTACACAGTGACTCCTGTTGTTGACTTAACAATTTGACACTCTTGTTTATGGTGTCAGAAATCCCCCTAGGCTCTAGTCATGAGTTTCCAAGGCTATGGAAGCCTCTTGAGTTCACTGACTTCGATCTTATTTAGACAAGGTCATAGTCAAAGTGGAAGTTCTCTCCTCCCTTCAGAGAAAGGTACCTCCTTCTTTGATGGCCCATTCTTTCTACTGGGGTCTCACTTGCAGAGATCTTTCATTTGAGCTTGAATATTATATATATATATATATATATGCATATACATATAAATACATATATAATTATATTGGAAAACTACACAATCAATTGAAAAATTTACCCTGAAATTTGGAGAATTTTGAGATTTCCCCACTTACAATTAATTCTTCTTCTTCTTCTTCTTTTTTTTTTTTTTTTTTTTTTTTTTGTTGACAGGCAGAGTGGACAGTGAGAGAGAGACAGAGAGAAAGGTCTTCCTTTACCATTGGTTCACCCTCCAATGGCTGCTGTGGCCAGTGCACTGTGCTGATCCGAAGGCAGGAGCTTCCCCTGGCCTCCCATGCGGGTGCAGGGCCCAAGTACTTCGGCCATCCTCCACTGCACTCCCAGGCCACATAGAGAGCTGGCCTGGAAGAGGGGCAACCGGGACAGAATCCGGCACCCCAACCGGGACTAGAACCCGGTGTGCCAGCACCACAGCCGGAAGATTAGCCTATTGAGCTGTGGCGCTGGCTCTTATTCTTCAATTCCTAATTAAATCAGTTTTTAAATGAATGAACTGATCCAAGTAGTTAAGTTTAAAAATCAGAGTGAGAGGGGCCGGTGCTGTTGAATAGTGGATAATTGTTCCTTAATCTTAGTGTAGTTTGATTATTATATTTTTGTAGCTTTATAGAAAGAAAAGTATTTAAAATATCTTCCTAAAATATACTGGCTACCTAGCAATAACACATTTGAGTTACAAAGGCATGATTAAATGTTTTGAATTGTCATATGTCCACATTATAATTAAATTATATTTTAGCCAAAGAGAGCTTACTCTTAAATGTTTATGCCATTTTATAATATGTATCTCAGAGATATATTTTTGCTGTGCTGATTCATTTAGGCCACTATTAACTCCTGTTATCCTAGAACAATGTAAGGTGTAGAAAGAGGGTCAGTGGGTAACCCAACTTGAACTGATGAAAACTCAGTCTCACCATCACAAAGAATAAGATCTTGGGCAGATTATCATTCCTCTTCTCCTTTTTATAAAATGTACAATGGGACTACTAATATTCACCTGAGTGTTAATAGTGTCAGGGCTGAAAAAATCTGAGTAGAATGCTCACCTGTAGCAATCAAAAATTGTTAATATCCTTCCCTTTCTCATTATGTCTTCACCCAAATTTTAGCTGTAAGCTTTTCAAGTGAAAATGGTCTCTTTTCAAAATATCCCTTTCTTTTCAATATCTGAAACATATTATTATTCCCAAATGGGCTTTCCCTGCTGTGCTAACAATGTATCAAATTCACAGACTATCACTCCCATTTGGAGTTCAAGACAAAGCAGAATTAACCACAGGGGCAGAGCCTGCTGGCAGTAATGGAAGGGACAGCAGGCCTCCACATATTGTTCCTCTTATTATGGAAGCTGTGGTTGCATGATGATCTTTACCAGGCAACCACGGATCCCTGTGATGTGACACCTACAGTGTCATGCTTGATTTTTGAGAAAATATTTTCTAAAAATGCATAAAGCTAGAAGTTTTGAGGACTATTATTTTACCTTATTTTTGTTCTCGGCAAGACCGTTTTTGCTAGCAGCAAAAGCAAAAAAAAAAAAAAAAAAGAAATTTACGATTCTAGGAAGTAGTAAAACTTCTGAAATTAATTCATGTTTTTTTTCTTTTTTAAAATCCATATTCATTTTACATATATCTGTTCTCTAGATGCTTTACCTCTCATTTTTGTGTAACAATTATAACTTAATAAATATGGAAAGCTCCTAAATTTTTCCTTCCCCAAATGCAGTGTTAGAAAAATATAAAAATATATCATGCAATTCAAGGAAATCCATGATATCATCTTGACCTCCAAATAGACCTTGCTGAATTGAGTCATAGGTCAGCCCAGTCTAAGTTACTGGAGGGAGAAGAGCTAGCAAATCCCTGAGGGAGAAAATACCTTTAATGAATGGGAATAGCTAGTTTCATGGTGGCTCTATTTTTTAAATAGTGAACATGTCTTTTCTATTTTGTTTTCATATCATAACATGTTATATCTGCAGTTTTTAATATTTGTTATTATATGCATAAATGCCTGCCAAAGAAAAGAGGAAGGTGTGACTTACAGGAAAGCAATTTAATCGAATGAATTGGATCTGAGTAAGAGAAAGTATTGGCCGGCACCGTGGCTCACTTGGCTGATCCTCTGCCTGCGGCACCGGCACCCCGGGGTTCTGGTCCCGGTTGGGGCGCTGGGTTCTGTCCCGGTTGCTCCTCTTCTAGTCCAGCTCTCTGCTGTGGCCTGGGAAGGCAGTGGAGGATGGCCCAAGTGCTTGGGCCCTGCACTCGCATGGGAGACCAGGAGGAAGCACCTGGCTCCTGGCTTCAGATCAGCGCAGCGCGCCAGCCGTAGCGGCCATTTGAGGGGTGAACCAACGGAAGGAAGATCTTTCTCTCTGTCTGTCTCTCTCTCACTGTCTAACTCTGGCTGTCATAAAAAAAGAGTTAGAAAATATTAAGTAACTCAGATTTAAGCATTAAGAAATTTAAATCTTGATGAAAAAAATCTCAAGATCATTTCCATGAATTTAACAGGGTAGGCATTCTAGAAATGAATAATTGCTATTTCATAATTTTCTTTCCCCTTTTAAAGGAAGATACTTGGAATAAGACATCTGCTTTCTTTTCTCCCAGTTATTCATTACTGTGAAAGAACTAAAATTAATCAACTACAAGTGTTCTCTGTATTCTTCTTCTTAATGTCACAATTTTATATCATGCTATCCCTCAAATATTTCAGTAGCTTTCTGACATCTCTTCCATGGCTTTCTGCCATCTCTTCCTTGGCTGCTTTATCAATTTTACCTATTTCCCACCTAGAAAATATCTTTTCTCTTCTCTTTCATTATAATCTTAACTCTATCCATATTTAATTCTCCATCCTATCGTAACAACTTTTGTCCTAAAGAGCAATTATGACCCACTGCCTTCATTTTTTTAACTTTTATTTAATGAATATAAATTTCCAAAGTACAGAATATGGATTACAATGGTTCCCCCCCCATAACGTCCCTCCCACCCGCAACCATCCCCTTTCCCACTCCCTCTCCCCTTCCATTCACATCAAGATTCATTTTCGATTCTCTTTTTATACAGAAGATCAGTTTAGCATACATTAAGTAAAGATTTCAACAGTTTGCTCCCACACAGAAACATAAAGAGAAAAATACTGTTTGAGTATTAGTTATAGCATTAAATCACAATGTACAGCACACTAAGGACAAAGATCCTACATGAGGAGTAAGTGCACAGTGACTCCTGTTGTTGACTTAACACATTGACACTCTTGTTTATGGCATCAGTAATCACCCTAGGCTCTTGTCATGAGTTGCCAAGGCTATGGAAGCCCCCTGAGTTCACTGACTCTGATTTTATTTAGACAAGGCCATGGTCAAAGTGGAAGTTCTCTCCTCCCTTCAGAGAAAGGTACCTCCTTCTTTGATGACCTGTTCTTTCTACCAAGATCTCACTCACAGAGATCTTTTATTTAGGTCATTTATTTTTTTCCCAGAGTGTCTTGGCTTTCCATGCCTGAAATACTCTCATGGGCTTTTCAGCCAGATCCACATGCATTAAGGGCTGATTCTGAGGCCAGAGTGCTGTTTAGGACATCTGCCATTCTATGGGTCTGCTGTGTATCTCACTTCCCATGTTGGATCATTCTCTCCCTTTTTGATTCTATCAGCTAGTATTTGCAGACACTATTCTTGTTTGTGTGATCCCTCTGGTTCTTAGTCCTATCATTATGATCAATTGTGAACAGAAATTGATCACTGGGATTAGTGAGATGGCATTGGTACATGCCGCTTTGATGGGATTGAATTCGAATCCCCTGGTATGTTTCTAACTCTACCGTTTGAGGTAAGTCAGCTTGAGCATGTCCCGAATTGCACATCTCTTCCCTCTCTTATTCCCACTCTTATATTTAACAGCGATCACTTTTCAGTTAAGTTTCAGCACTTAAGAATAATCGTTTATTGATTACAGTATTCAACCAAAAGTATTAAGTAGAACAAACAAAAAAAGTACTAAGAGGGATCACTGCCTTCATTTTCAAAAATGTTTACTAGTTTCCTATCAACTTCTATCAACACTCAGACCTCTTAATATACGAACTGACACCTCCAGGTTGCCTTAGCACATATTCTGACCCTTACCTTACCTTTTTGTCATGGTCACCACCAACAGTTCCTCAGCTCACTTCAGAACAGGCACAAAACTGTCCAGCCATGCAAAAACGGCTTACAATTTTTCCAAAGTTTAATATTTCATGGTTGTTATATATACTGTTACTTTCTCTGAAATGTAAAACCACTGCCCCCTTCTTTCATTTACTGATACCCATTCAATTTTCAATGAATTAAGCACTATTTAGAAAGAATTTCATGATTCCCTAGATTGAAAAATGGTCTTGCTACTTTGCTTATTATCATTATCATAACCATTAAATACAAAATGAACAAAAGTTTTCTTTCTTTTGCATATCTAAGATAATGGTGTTCAGTGAAGGCAGAAATTCTTTTTCATACATTTGTGTGTCTAACAATGTAATCAAAGCTAGCGATATTCCATTAATGATTCTTGAATGAATAGACTTATATTTTACCTTAATTGAAACCCATTTTTGATGATTATAAAAGAAAAGAATTTGAGGTGCCATTTTACCCTGTACAACTGTTTATGGATAATTCCAAGAAAAGTCATTGAATTTCAATTTTCAGAGGTTTTCCTTTTTGTTAGGGAAGGACTGAGGATTCTCTAGCTCTGTGTGTGTCCGAGCTGAAACCAGAGGTTTTTAAGTTTCTTCCTTTCTCTCGCTTCCTATTCTTCTACCAGTGTTACCTGAGATCTCAAACAAACCACTTAAACTCATGTGGCAGACATAAGCTACACAAGCTCCAAGCAAGGATCACCATTGACCTAATTTACTAGAATAATGATTGTCTTACCCTAGACTACTGGATATAGTAACAAGTATTCATCAGATCTTTACATGCTTTTCTTCTGTCTTTCAGAGAAAATGCCTGGTATTGGTAAATTTAAGATATTTCCAAGGTAGAATGAGTACCCTAAATTACAATCACTCAGATTCTACAGGGACACTCTGTAGAATCTACTTACATAGCATTCTCATATTGGGAATTCTGTGTATGGGATATTACATAAGTGAACTAGAATATAGTCTCTTTAAATAGTGTTCAGCTTTGGAACACCTAATATATGAAGATACTTCAAAAAGTTCATGGAAAATGGTAATTAAAGTTTATTATCATGCAAAAAATTGAATTCTGTTCACAATGTTTTCATAATATACACTTCCACCAACTTTTTAAACACTTTGTACTTATGGCCCTGGAAGATGAGATTTCCTAAAAGTGTTGCTTATGCATAGAGAAACTGCAGGGTGACAATGAATTTCAGTCAGCTATTAACATGTGGTGTCCCTCAGTTTGCCAAAAATAAAGGAAACACTTAACCTAGTCTTCAATTCCCTCTTGAGTTGTACCAATTACTGGTTTAAATTAACCAGGGAGTATTATAAGTACTAGCCATGGCCTAGTCCTCTTTATAGGACCACAGGATGAAAAATCAGGCAGGTACCTCCAAAGAGACATCATGCTGGTGATGAATGGAACCCAGAGAAAAATGGACAGAGCTATACTGACAGCCAGTGCTGTGAAACCCATCTTTCATTTACCTGAACAACTTCTATGGTGAAAAGCACTGCTGTTTATCCTACAGCTACCAGCTAAATAACTACACAATTGAAAAATTGTATCCTTATGACTATGTCATCTGGTTAAACTCATTCTGAAGAAAACTGTCATGTTTGAGAAACAATTTTGCTTACTCCAATTTTCAGAAATGCCAACATTGATGTATATTTCTTCCTTACTGTTGGATGGTACTTAATTCAGTTCAGCAGAGTTGTGCACAGAGATATGATATTCAATGTCTAGTGTTTTTATGCTTCAGTCTAAGCTTTTACTTTCCTTGATGGTGTGGATGAGTTTGCATTTTTGTGGAATATTTTCTTTAAAATATATATTTAAATGTATATTTTTAAATATAATTATGTTTAACACATCTGTGACTTATGATAAAATTATATTTTTAACTCAGCCATTACATTTCCCCTATATATTGCTCAAATTCATCTTGCAGTCCATTCTTCAGCCTTTGTGATAATAGAATCTGACCTTTCAGAGCAGAATGACATTCAAGTTGATAGAATAACATAGCCTTCTGTCATACTTGTCAAATAAGGCAAGGATTTAAACCAGATAAAGACTAACATCAGTGCCACTAGGATATGCCTGTACTCATAACTTCTGCTCCTAAATACATGGGTATTTTTCCTCACATGAATCCATCTTCCAACTTTCTGAACACCAACTGGCTCAATTGAATTGAATTCTGACACTTCTTATCCAGCGTTAGTGTCAGATACTGCAGGTAAAGTATTCAGTCTGGCAAGACTAGCCCCACTTTAGATGCCAATTCCAAATCCAGGCCACCTTTACTTCTAACTGCAGGTTCTGAATCAAAGATTTCCCAAGACTCCTGGGATAATCTTGATAATGTGCTAAAATGAATTACAGAACTCAGGAAAACAGTTCACTTATTATAACAAGTTTATTTCAAAAGACTTAATTCTGGAATATCCAGAGGGGGAGATACACAAGGAAATCTATGAGATATAATTGAGGAGCTTTGATGACCTCTGTATGTGCCACTCTCCCAGGTCCTCAATATATTCTCCATTTCAGAAACTCTCTGAACTCCCTAAAGGTTTCTATGAAAGTTTTCATTACGTTAGTAGACATTAATTATCTGCCATTAGTGACTGATTCACTTCAACTCTGTTTACCTCCCCACAGGTTGAGGAATGGAGTTGAAAGCCCCAACCTCAAACCAGACTCCATGCTAACACTATCTGGAGTCTCCACTCATTGTTTCAGTGTAAAGATCACCTCAGTGATTCCAAGAATTTTAGAAGATCTTTTTCAAGGACAAGAAAAAGGCCATCAATGTTTCTTAGTCTATCCAATATAATAGTAATGTTTCACATATGCCTTAGTTTGTACTCTATGTCTCTTTTATGGTTGATGCTTTGAGATTCCGGTGCCCAAAGGTGTTCTATTGCTGATTTGTTCCTGAATAAACTTTCTATTCTTTATAGTAAAAGCCAAGATAAAGAGGCCAGTGTTGTGGTATAGTGGGGAAAGCCGCCACCAGTGACACCAGCACTCCATCTGGGTGCCAATTCACATTCCAGTGCTCTATTTCCAATCCAACTCCTTGCTAATGGCCTCGAAAGCAGTGGAAGATGACTCAAGTATTTGGGCTCCCACCACCTATGTGGTAGACCTGGAGGAAGCTCCTAGCTCCTGACTTCAGCCTGGCCCAGTTCTGGCCATTGCGGCTATGGCCATCTTTGCTGAGGTAGGAGGAGCGAACCAGTGAATGGAAAACTTCTCTGTCTGTCTCTCCCTCTCTCTATAATTCTGACTTTCAAATAAATAAATCTTTAAAAAAAAGCAAAGGTAAAAGAGGGAAAGCAGTTAGAGAATATAGTGTTTCTCTTCTGGAAGAGTGGTAGTTAAAGTCATCATAAACTAGCATTTAATCAGAGAGCTGCAAGAGGTGGATGAATATCTAATGAAAACATCAGGTGAAGGAACATTCTAGGGAGAGTAAATATGTCAGAATTGATATATAGTTAAGAAAGTTTCAGAATTATTAAGGAAGACAAGATGTTGAAAGTCAAGTGATACAGAGAGGATGATAGATGATAACAGAGCTGTGGACAGGTAGCATATCCTTAGTCGTTCTGAGACTCTTTATTCCAGTAATGGTGCGGGACTCTTGGGGATTTTTGAAATGAGGAATGATATCTTCAATTTTTTAGAAAAATACAGCTTGTCAACAGAATATTCAAAGAAAACCCCAAAAACCTTATAATTTTAGCCTATTTCTTCTTCATAGTCAAGCCTAAAATAAAGCCTTCTATGCAGGTAATTTATCTGGGAATTGATCCCAAGAAGCAGCACTGAAGTTACAGGAACACAGAAAAATAAATAAAGAAAAGAATATAATGTTACTCTGTTTACTGTTGTTATAACTAACTGGTGTTCCATCTCACTGGGACCTTTTGTATAAATAAGAAATATATCTTAGAAACTTCAGCTTGCAAAATATTTTATACTTGAGTGCTCACTGCAATTGGCAAGAGTGGGCCCATGTGGTATTACCTCCGCAGGGTTGAGTATTTGTTATTTCAAAGAGATGATATTGCAAACTTTGATACCATGAGTTAGAGAAGCCTCTTCGTAGAGAGTAGATGATTTACAATATTATACTCTTCAATTTTAAATAGAGCATTTCTGACAAGAAAATGAGGAGTAACATGTGATTACAATGATTATTAGGCAATAGTAAAGTAAAATCTGTTGCTACTGCATGAGTTTGTTTGAAACTCTTCCAGAGTCAGTCCTTAAGATAGTGAATAGAATTAAAGATATGCTTTAATAGATAGTGCACCTCTGCATAGGTACTATAGAGTGTGGGTTTCCAAGTGACATTACTTCTGTATGGATAGTCTTCTAGCAGAAAATAATTTCAATATTTCTTGATTAACCATTTTCTTGCAATCAGGAGATATACAGTTCAGCACATGATCAGTCGGACTTACCCCTAATGGTAGAGCTAGAAACGTGCCAGGGAATTCTAATTCAATCCCATCAAGGTGGCATGTACCAATGCCATCTTACTTGTTAAAGTGATTAGTTTAAGTTCATAATTGATCAAAAAGATAGGATTAAATGTCAAAGGGATTACATAAATAAGACCAGTGTCTGCAAATAATAATTGATACAATTAAAAGGAGGAGAATGATCCTACATGGAAATGAGGATACACAGCAGACTCATAGAATGGCAGATGCCCTAAACAGCACTCTGGTCTCAGAATCAGCCCTTAAGGCATTCGGATCTGGCTAAAAAGCCCTTGAGAGTATTTCAGGCATGGAAAGCCAAGATACTCTGGCAAAAAATAAATGACCTAAATGAAAGATCTTGGTGAGTGAGATCTTGGTAGAAAGAACAGGCCATTAAAGAAGGAGGTAGCTTTCTCTGAAGGGTGGAGAGAACTTCCACTTTGAATATGATCTTGTCTAAATAAAATCAGAGTTGGTGAACTCAAGAGGCTTCCATAGCCTTGGCAGCTCATGACAAGAGCCTTGGGTGATTACTGATAGCATAAATAAGACTGTCAGTTGTAAGTCAACAACAGGAGTCACTGTGCACTTACTCCCCATGTAGGACCTCTATCTTTAATGTGTTGTACTATGCGAATTAATGGTAAAACTACTACTCAAACAGTACTCTATACTTTGCGTGTCTGTGTGGGTGCAGTCTGTTGAAATCTTTGCTTAGTATTTACTAAGTTGATCTTCTGTATATAAAGATAATTGAAAATGAATTGTGATGAGGAATAGGATGGGAGAGGGAGTGGGAGATGGGATGGTTGTGGGTGGGAGGGAGGTTATGAGGGGGAAGCTGCTATAATTCAGAAGTTGTTATTTGGAAATTTATATTTATTAAATAAAAGTTGAAAAAAAGAATTTATCAAAGAGTATGTTTTTGCCTCCTCTCTTTAAATAACCTCTAATGAAATTTAATCATAGGCAGGTGTCGCGGCTCACTTGGCTAATCCTCCGGCTGTGGCACTGGCACCCCGGGTTCTAGTCCCAGTTGGGGCACCAGTTCTGTCCTGGTTGCTCCTCTTCTAGTCCAGCTCTCTGCTGTGGCCTGGGAAGGCAGTGGAGGATGGCCCAAGTGCTTGGACCCTGCACCCACATGGGAGATCAGGAGGAAGCACCTGGCTCCTGGCTTCGGATTGGCGCAGCAGCCATTTTGGGGGTGAACCAATGGAAGGAAGACCTTTCACTCTGTCTCTCTCTCTCTCACTGTCTAATTCTGCCTGTCAACAACAACAAAAAAAGAAATTTAACCATAAGTCACAAGGATGTTTGTATTCTTTATGGAGTAATAGGAGAGATGCAGAGGGAGATGGCGAAGAAGGAGAGGGAGAGGGAGAAAGTGAGGGAAATTGAGATTTTCCAAACTATTTCAGATATAAATTGCCTAGGTTCCATTTCAACAGTTAATATAATTATATATTAATGATGCCAATCTGTTTATATCTTTGCAATTTTGACAGCTTTAAGTAGAATATTTCTAACAGAAAAACTAGGGTGCAATATGTGATTACCACTACTATTTAGCAATGATAATTTTATAAGGCATAATTTGATTTAGCACTAAAGGTGTTCTCCAAATATCTGAGAACCACAAACCCAAGCATGAATGGATATTTTGATGATACTGTCGATCTAATGACAGTTTATCTCGCCCTTGCCTTTTATATAAATTCTTTATTAGCTTTTTTAAAATTCATAAATGAATCAATTTATACACAATTTTTGTATTGAAATATATAAACATTGTGGAGTGGATAAATCAAGCTAATTAACATAAGCATTACCTCATATTTTCAGATTTTAATGGCTAGAATAGGTAAAGTTTACTTTTTTAGTGATTTTCAAGGATGGAATTCATTATTATTAACTAGAGTTAACATATTATGAAAAGATTTCTTGAGTTCCTTCCTCCAAAGTAAAATTGTGTATCCTTTACCAATAGCTTCTCAATCCCTACCCTTCCACCCAGATCCTAGGAATGATCACTCTCTTCTCTACTCCTGAGTTAAACTTTTTAGATTTCACATACAATGGACACAATGAATTATCTGATTTTTGTGCTTGGCTTTCTTCATATAATGTATAGGTTCATTAGGGATGGAACAATTGAAAAAAATTTATTAAATTTTTAAAGACTGAATACTATGGAGATGTGTGTGTGTGTGTGTGTGTGTGTGTATTTACATGTGCCTATCTCAGCTGTATCAGTTCATCCACTGATGTACACTTATGTTAATTCAACATGTTGGCTGTTATAAACAATGCTGCAATAAATATGGGAGTGCAGATATATTTTTGACATCCTGGTTTCATTTGCTTTTGGTATATACACAGTAATGGGTTTGGGGATAATAAGATAGTTCTATTTTTACTTTTTTTCTGAAGAAGTCTAGGCTGTTTTCCATAATGGTTGTACTAATTGCCATTTCCACCAATGATATTCATGGGTTCCTTTACCTCCACATACTGTTCAATAATTACTTGTTCTCTTTTGTAATTTCCCTAATAGCCATTCTAATTGGATTGATAATTCATTATGGTTTGATTTGCAATTCCCTGATAGTGATTTTTTTAAAGATTTATTCATTTCTTATTTTAAAGGCAGAGTTACAGAGAGGCAGAGAAACAGAGAGAGAGAGAGAGAAAGAGAGAGAGAGAGAGAGAAAATCTTCTATCTGTTGTTTCACTCTCCAAATGACCGCAATAGCCAGAGCTGGGCTGATCCGAAGCAAGGAGCCAGGAGCTTCTTCCAGCTCTCCCATGTGGGTGCAGGGGCCCAAGCACTTGGGCCATCTTCTGCTTTCCCAGGCCATAGCAGAGAGCTGGATCCAAAGTGGAGCAGCCAGGACTAGAACCAGCACCATATGGCACTGCAGGTGGCAGCTTTACCTGCTACGCCATTGTGCCAGCCCCAATAGTAATTTTTGTGCAAGTTTTTGTATACCTCTTAGCCATTTGTGTATCTTCTTTTGGGATATGAACTTTCAATTTACCAATTTCTAATTGGATTATTAGTATTGAGTTCAGTACATTCCATATTAATTCTGGTTACTAGCCATTTATTAGACATATTGCAAATATTTTCTCCTGGATTCAGGGAAATAGCATTCTTTGGGACAGCTTACTTGAATAGAACTAGTTATGGATACCTTTTTTGATGGGCTGAATATCATTTGAGACTATATGTTAAATAGAGGCCCATTAGACACCTCATTTAAAAAAGAAAATTTCCAGAGGCTGGTGCTGTGTCAGAGCAGGTAAAGCCACTGCCTGCAGCCAGTATCCCATATGGGAGCTGGTTCGAGTCCTGGATGCTCCACTTCTAATCCAGCTCTCTGCTATGGCCTAGGAAAGCAGTGGAAGATGGCTCAAGTCCTTGGACCCCTGCCTCCACATGGAGACCTGGAAGAAGCCCCAGGCTTCTAGCCTCAGATCGGCACAGCTTTGGCTCTTGCAGCCATTTGGGGTGTGAGCCAGTGGGTGGAAGTGGTGTTGCTTTTCTGAAAGTAAAGCTTTTACTGAAATCAATTGGTTTTATTAGTTTATTTAAGAGGTAAAGAGATTCATACAGAGAGAGAGAGAAAGAGAGAGGTAGTCAGACAAATGTATTCAATAATTTCACTGAAGGGATTGAGGAAACATTTTCTTGAAGCATCAGAAGGAATAGCAGCCTTCAAGATCAAAGGAAAGGAGGGCATTGTACATACATATTGCACTAAATAAAACTGTGGCCCTTTGGAATAGAGGCAAATGTGGAACAACTGCAAATGTCTTATGCAGATATCCATCCTTATCCTTTAAGTACGAATTGTATATAGTGACTATTTCCTGAAGAGAATAGTGGTGAGTGGGGATAAGGAGAGTGGAAAATAACCACACAGTGGAGAAATCAGATCCTCTCAGTCTCAGTCATAATGATGCTATAGTTTTTTTTTTTAATATTTATTTAAAAGGAAGTGCAAGGGGCTGGCGCTGTGGCGCAGCGGGTTGATGCTCTGGCCTGAAGCGCCGGCACTCCATATGGGCTCTGGTTCTGGTCCCGGCTGATCCACTTCCCATCCAGCTCTCTGCTATGGCCTGGGAAAGCAATGGAGGATGGCCCTAGTCCTTGGGCCCCTGCACCCACGTGGGAGACCCGAAGGAAGCTCCTGGCTCCTGGTTTTTGATTGGCACAGCTCCAGCCGTGGCGGCCAATTGGGGAGTGAACCATCAGATGGGGTATCTCTCTCTCTCTCTCTCTCTCTCTCTTCTGTGACTTTCAAATAAATAAATATATCTTTGGGGGAAAAAAAAGGCAGTGCAAAAGAGACAGCAGGAGAGACAGAGACCAGGGGAGAAATCTTGCATCCACTGGAAGATTCACCCTCCAAATGCCTCAACAGCCAGGGTGAGGCCAGGACAAAGCCAAGGCTTAGGAATTCCATCTGAGTCTCCACGTGGCTGGGAGAAAGGGAGGTACTGGGTCATTAATTGCTGTTTCCCAGACACATCACCAAGAAGCTGGATTGCAAGCAGAAAGTAGCTGGAATTCAAACAGGATCTGCTATAAGGGATGTGGGCATGGGAGCTCTGCACTACCATGGTCAACCTGTAGGGATGTAGTTTTTATGCTGATATAATGCAAATTACTCAAGTAGCATTCTTTCTCAGACCACTAACTCCCATGTAACCAAAAGAAATTCATATACACACACACGCACACACATCAAAATTGAGGAATATTTTTAAAAGTCTCTGATTATAATTCCTTAAAATGTTAAGGTCGGGGGCCTGCACTGTGGTATTTTGGGGTAAGCCTCCACCTGCAGCACCTGGATCCTATATGGGTGCCAGTTCAAGTCCTGTCTGCTCCTCTTCCAATCCAGCTCTCTGCTATGGCCTGGGAAAGCAGTGGAAGATGGTCAAAGTACCAGGGCCCTGCACCCGTGTGGGAGACCCAGAAGAAGTATCTGGCCCTGGCTTCAGACTAGCACAGTTCTGGCCCTTGTAGCCATTTGGGGAGTGAGTCAGTGGATGGAAGACCTCTCTTTCTCTCTCTCTGCCTCTGCCTAACTGTAACTCTGCCTTTCAAATAAATAAATAAATCTTTTATAAAAAAGAGAGAGAAAAGAAAATTTTCTCCCTCAAAATTTCTGTCTTCATTCTATTCATTTTTAAAATATAAAGTGTATGAACTGGCACTGATACTGATTTGTTTATTAATATTTCCCGTATAAATAAGCCTTGTGCCTTTTGGGTTCTTGCCATGAATTCAGAGAATTCTGAATATTGCCTCAAATAGACCAGGCAGCATGGCAAGTTTTTAAGCTTTTTATTCAATGACAGAAATGCACAGGGAGAAAGAAAAGTCCGGAAATTAAGTTGGGGTATCTACTGAGCAAAAAGCAAGCCTTGAGCCACGTGCAGCGAGCATTTGGTTAAGAGCAGTTACAAGGAGCTTATCACAGGCAGCAAAGCTAAGATCTGAAGGGCATGTGCCGAAAAGGCTCAGAGTAACAAGGACAAAAAAGATCCATAATGGTGAAAAAGGATGAGGAAAAGAAAAGAGGGCTGGGCCCACTTAGTTTCAGGCCTTTAATCCACTTCTCAAGGGGGTGATTATTTAGCCTGATTGGCAGGTGGGTGCGCAAGTGTGGTCAGGAAGGGGCATGAGATCACACAGGGGAGTGGTGAAGGCATGGTCTTCCAGCTCACAACTCTAATCAAATTTATCCCATCTGCCTGCCTACATTAGCACTGTGACAATGAGTAAACCAGTAACTTACCTATTTCAGTCTGTTTTCCTAAAAGTGTAAAAACTTCCCAGTTGCTCAGTAAGAAATTAAAAATTAAAACATTCGGCCGGCGCCGCGGCTCACTAGGCTAATCCTCCGCCTAGCGGCGCCGGCACACAGGGTTCTAGTCCCGGTCGGGGAGCCGGATTCTGTCCAGGTTGCCCTTCTTCCAGGCCAGCCCTCTGCTGTGGCCAGGGAGTGCAGTGGAGGATGGCCCAGGTGCTTGGGCCCTGCACCCCATGGGAGACCAGGAAAAAGCACCTGGCTCCTGGCTCCTGCCACCGGATCAGCGAGGTGCGCCGGCCGCAGCGCACCGGCCGCGGCGGCCATTGGAGGGTGAACCAACGGCAAAAAAAGGAAGACCTTTCTCTCTGTCTCTCTCTCTCACTGTCCACTCTGCCTGTAAAAAAAAAAAAAAATTCTTTATAACTTTCAATGTATAGTTGTGTTGTTTTTCTGAAAGTAAAGCTTTTACTGAGGCCGGCACTGTGGAGTAGCAGGAAAAGCCGCCGCCTGCAGTGCTGGCATCCCATGTGGGCTCCGGTTCAAGTACCAGCTGCTCCACTTCTGATCCAGTTCTCTACTATGGCCTGGGAAAGCATGTAAGAAGACCCAAGTCTTGGGCTCCTGCACCTACGTGGGAGATCTGGAAGAAGCTCCTGGCTCCTGGCTTCGGATCAGCCCAGCTCTGGCCCTTGCGGCCAATTAGGGAATGAACCAGTGGATGGAAGACCTCTTTCTCTCTCTCTCTCTCTCTCTCTCTGCCTCTCCTTCTCTCTCGGTGTAACTCGGACTTTCAAGTAAATAAATAAATCTTAAAAAAAAAAAGAAAGCAAGTTCTTTTTTTAGTTTTTATTATTATTTTTTTGACAGGCAGAGTGGACAGTGAGAGAGAGAGACAGAAAGGTCTTCCTTTGCCATTGGTTCACCTTCCAATGGCCACCGCGGCCGGCGCACCGTGCTGATCCGAAGCCAAGAGCCAGGTGCTTCTCCTGGTCTCCCATGTAGGTGCTGGGCCCAACACCTGGGCCATCCTCCACTGCCTTCCCAGGCCACAGCAGCGAGCTGGCCTTGAAGAGGGACAACTGGGACAGAATCCGGCGCCCCGACAGGACTAGAACCCGGTGTGCTGGCGCGGCAAGGCGGAGGATTAGCCTATTGAGCTGCGGTGCCGGCCGGAAAGTAAGTTATTTAGCTGGTTCACTTGTCAATTGTTCACAGCAGCCAGGCCTGAGCCAGGCCAAAACTGGGAGACAGAAAATCCAGTCTCCCAGGTAGGTAGCAGCTACTCACCTAATTTGGTCAGCTACTTCCTCCTAGAATCTGCATTAGTGGAGAGTTCAAATGGGTGTGCGCGGTCAGGACATGAACCCAGCTACTATGATGTGGAACATAGGTGTCTTAACCACTAGACCAAATGCTCACTACACTACTTTTAGAAATACTTAGAATGTGATTGACCTGGATGACCTGACCAGCTGTATGAAGCATGCTCCTTTGGTCTCTCCAGCAGCTGTGTTCATAGTTGGACACAGTTTGACTTTCCCAGATAGAGGGGACATTTTTTGGAAGCAAAGCCTATACAAACAGCTGTGTTCATTTTTCATCTTATTCAAGTGCATTTCTTATTTTATGCAGTGGGATGGCTTTATTTAATATGTATTCTGCTTTATAATCTGAGCCAATACCTGTTTCAATACCATCCACAATGAAGGAGAAGTGCCATAGAGTTGGTCAACCCATCCAGGGCTGGTTTTGTCTACATATATGATTTTTAAAAATGTATAATCAAGAGCAACATTATGACTAGCCAATAAATAGGTTATTCTATTCTGTTACTACTGTTTTCAGTAATACAGCCCTGATTATTTACTGAATCCACATCAGTTTTAAAATATGGTCCAAAAATGTTTTGTACAATGATTCCTCCTACAATTCTTACCTCATTCAAGTTATATTTCATTTTATAGCTTAGATGAAAGTAGAGGTAGAGATAGAACACTTAATATATTAAAATATTAACAATTATTTAAGTGAAGAATAAATATTAAGTCATTGTCATTTGGTAACTTTTTATAGATATAAACTTTTGAAATGTGAAGTATTGTTTTACAATTTTTTTTTTTTAATGAGAGAGAGGGAGAGAGAGAGAAAGTCTTCCTTCTGGTGGTTCACCCCCCAAGTGGCTGCTACAGCTGGTGCGCTGTGCAGATCCAAAGCCAGGAGCCAGGTGCTTCCTCCTGGTCTCCCATGCAGGTGCAGGGCCCAAGCACTTGGGCCATCCTCCACTGCCTTCCTGGGCCACAGCAGAGAGCTAGACTGGAAGAGGAGCAACTGGGACAGAACCTGGTGCCCCGACTAGGACTAGAACCCAGGGTGCCGGTGCCACAGGCGGAGGATTAGCCTAGTGAGCTGCAGCGCCGGCCCTAATTTTACAAATTTTAAAAACAAATTAAAATGAGGAATTTATAGAACCAAATAGCAATATTGGGTGATGGTAATGCATGAACCTTAAATTAATGCTATTTGAGTCGCCTACTTTAAATTATTAGACAACTGAAGCTATTTAAACATTGGGTATTTGATGACAAAAAGGAATGTTTGTGGATTTTTTGTTTGTTTTTCTGTTTAGGTCTGATACTGGTTTTGCATTTATACCATTTAACATCCCTCTAATTTGAGAGCTACTTGTTGAAAGATTTACAGACAAAATGATATGAAGCTAGGAATGTTCTTTAAAATTATCTGAGGCAATTCAGGCATTTTGGAGCAGCAGGTTAAGTTCATTGTTGGGATGGCCACATCCCAAAATGCAGTGTCTGGTTCAAGCCCTGGTTTCTGATGCAGCTTCCCATGATGTATATGGGAGGCCCTTGGTAATGGCTCAACTACTTGTGTTCCTGACACTTTGTGGGAGACTCATGAAGTTTCTATTTCCTGACTTCAGCCTAGCCAAGCACTGATGTTGTAGGCATTTACGAAGAAAACCAGCAGATGAATGATCTCCCCCAGTCACACTGGACCACCATCACTCTGCCTGTCAAGTAAATAAATATATCTTTAAGAAATTATTTGTGGCAGGAAAAAGGATAGGAAATGGAATAGGATAGGAGATGGAATTCACCTTGAGTTGATAATCGTTGAAGGTGAATTGTGAAATCTTGGGCATTATTATAATCTTTCTTATGTGTTTAGAAATTCACAAATAATTCAGTGCTGTAGACCAGACTATTTAGAGTCAAATATGCTCATTTACTGATTATATCCTGGAGCTGGTTACTTAACATGCATGAGCTTTAAAATTCTCCCCTGTAATTTGAGGACATGTTTAGAATAGACATTTGTATGATTTTAATCAGGAATAAAGGCATTAATAATTGAAATACTTAATCAGTGGTTGACCCTAAATAAGCACTGAGTAAATGTTAGCTTACCATTTTATCTTCAAATTAGCTGAAGCTAATATTTTTTAAGGGTGTAATTTACATAGAAATCTGTTTCACTCTAAATGTTTTCCTTTGTAGACAGAATAAGAAGGAGAATGTTATTGCTTCCCTGCAGTAATATCAATCTTAAGAAATACAAAATTTTACACAATATAAATAATCAAATTTTTAAAGAGAGAAAGTAGTTTACCATAATATAATTAATGGAGAAACTCTACTAGTTTATCAAGAATTTTCTCTTAGTTCTAAAAGCTAATTCAGCTTTGATCCAAAAATATTACCATTATAATTCCTATTATGTCTGGTTCATATGCTTTGGCTATAAAGATATTATCTAATTTTTGTCTCATTTAAATTTCCTGGTTCACAAAGTATTTTTGGAAGATTATAGTAAAATTCAGTAAGAAGTTCATAGCTATATGATTCGTTTTCATCTAACTTTTTTAACACATTGGACACAATCAAATGAAATAAGTTGCAAGAAGTTCACAAATTTAAGAATGCAAATTAATTAGTGACATTAATACAATGCTTTCACAAATTATTTAAATGATTTTGCAAATTATCATCCTTTGCTTTTTAGTGAATAAAACTTATAAGGCATAATAATGGATCACCATCTTTTAAATTGGAAAGTTGACTGTGTATTCATAGATTATGGTAAATTGTTGATTACTGCAAAGTAGTTATTCCAAATTTTAGCTAAATTTATTATGTGTTATGTTTGCACAAAGATGCAGTATGATAAAATAAGAGAAGTGCTTATCATTCATTAAATTACTGTTAAACGACTTACAGATTTTGAAGAAGTATTTTAAATATTTGAACCAGGACAATGGTGATTACTACAGAAAAGACTACATCATTTCATATCCAAATCCCAGTGCCTAAGATAGTGAGTGTTCTATAATATATATAATGCCTGAACATGTAGTGATTGTGGATTTTAAAGGAGTTGAGTATAAGGGAATTTATAAGTTCGAAACATAATATATTCACTGGCAAAGATTGTAGTTTAGAAATTCTTCACATCAGTAATTCAATGAAAGAATTGGCCAATGTTTCATCATGCAGAATTTATTCATGTCTGGCAACATTAACATTTAAGGAGGCATGAAATAGCAAGTAAATTTAGATTTAAGAAAACCAAAGAGCCACAGTCAAACATTTTGCTATTTGTGCTTTGTAAACAAAAGCTAATGATGACTGACTATATTTTTCATCTTTTCAGAGGTTTGGTTGTATAGCCTTACTGTGAGTTTGATGAATGCAATCACTTATATAGTTTAATCCTTTTCAGTTTAGATATACAACTTAAATAACTTGTAGAAAAACATCTTATTTTCCAAACAGTAGAGAATATTTCTTGATTTCTACTTAAATTTATATGACTCAAGATTAAAATTTTAGCCAAATGAAATCTTATTGAGATGAAAAAACATTGCTGTATAGTTAAGGAAACAGTATAAAAAATGAATATTTGTGCACCAATATTAACCTTCAACTGGGTAATATATTCAGATAGAAAACTTTTATTTTAATGAATTTATGCAGAAATCCATAGTTGAATCAACATAGATATCTGATTTTCATTTTTAAAATTATAATAGACCATAGGGACTTGTTAAGTCAGGGCTTCAGTTCCTTTCTATGGTTTACTTTACTTCTTATTTCACTATTCTTCTCATTTATTATCTTGACTTCTTTTGTTAATCTTTTATTTTTATCTAACTCAATTTATTCTGATTTAGTTTCTGGTATTTACTGTATATTTCTCTTTGTTGTATTCTGTTTCTAATCTATTTTGAACAGAATTTGAAAGCTGTTCAAATAAACTAAACTCAAGAGAGAGCTGATTGCTTCCTTCCTTTTATTTATCAGGACTACGCTGAGAAGGAGAATACTATCGCAAAAGCTCTGGAAGATCTGAAGGCCAATTTTTACTGCGAACTCTGTGACAAACAGTATTATAAACATCAGGAATTTGACAACCACATTAATTCATATGACCATGCTCACAAGCAGGTAAGGAAGAGATGTGCAGGAAAACAGTGGCCATTCTGAACTTTTGGAGTATGTTGAATTGTGAAGACTGTATAAGTATAATATTTTTATTTATTTTTTCTTTGACTTACCATTTTTAAAGATGTCATTCTGGGGTGATGATTTGATGACTTAAGGTAAAATCCCTTTTTTAAAAAAATGCACCAAAAGCAATGTTTGAGACAACTGGTCAACATAAAGGAAGACCATTCATTTGCCTTTTAATGAGTTATAGTGTTTTGAAAACAATATTCTGCAAGTTATGAGCCTCTGAATGTCCACAAATGTATGAGACTTTTGAATATTTTAATCGTTATTATATTTGTCATGTGTAAAGGAATTATATACATATGTTCATATATCACTTAACTATAGGGATATGTTCTGAGAAACATATCATAAGAGTGAGTATATCAATAAACACATCATGAGAGCAATTTCATCACTGTGTAGAGATCATATTGTGTTCTTAACATATACCAAGATGGGTACACCATCACTAAGAGATAGACCCTTAAGAGTATATACTGTCATTCACCAAAATGTCCTCGTGAGACTCTGACTATAGTTTGCAGCACACATTTTAGATTTAACTACTGTGAAAGAAGAAAAGGGGAAAGAATAGTTGATGTGCTAGAAATGATTCAGTGTTTTGATTTAAATCCATAGTTAACATGTATACAGCTTATGTTAATATTACTTTCATTTTACTATCATTTATAAATCCAAGGTTGATTTTTAGAAAAGTCTAAGGAGGAGGTTAAAACAACAATGATTTCAGAAAATAAATTAATTGTGATTCTGTTTTCTGACATGCTACATATTTACCAGTGCACCAACGTTTGCTGTTTAGCCGACTTTATATAACCATTTTAGGATCAGCTTATAAGTATTTTCTATGCAGCCATAACTCATGGATACAATCCACAGTATTCACTTTAGTGTTAATAAAAGATACATTTTAAAATAGATGAACCTACACTAACTTTCCATCAATATCAGAGTTATTTAGTCTAAGGGAAGAGTAATGGGAAAATGATCATGTTAAATGTTTACGAAGCAATGCTATGCATTTTATTTTGCATTTTTTATTTTCATTTTATTTTCCTTCCAGTCTTTAGTACAGACTAAGCTTTGTTTAGCAGTCTTTTGTAAGAAAATGGTTAGCCTTCAATTATATACATGAGCAAGTAATGCATACTTAGCTTATTATCTGTTCTTATTCTTTTGTTTCCTGGTCTATTATAGAGCCACTGAGACACTGGCTAAGGGAGATTTTTTTTTTCTTATTAAATTCCCATTTATTTATTTATTATTTTTTTTAGATCTGAACTTTAATTCTTTTTTTTTAAACTTTTATTTAATGAAGATAAATTTCCAAAGTACGACTTATGGATTACAATGGCTTCCCCCCCATACCGTCCCTCCCACCCACAACCCTCCCCTTTCCCACTCCCTCTCCCCTTCCATTCACATCAAGATTCATTTTCGATTATCTTAATATACAGAAGATCAGCTTAGTATACATTAAGTAAGTATTTCAACAGTTTGCTCCCACACAGAAACATAAAGTGAAAAATAATAGATGATTTTTTTTAAATGATGATGAAATCAGATCAGACCTATTGTCATGTTTAATCCCAGTGAGAGTCAAGTTGGGAATTGATAATTTCTTTCTTTCTTTTTTTTTTTTTTTTACAGAGGATCAGTTTAGTATGCATTAAGTAAGGATTTCAACAGTTTGCACCCCCATAGAAACACAAAGTGAAATATATTGTTTGAGTACTCGTTATAGCATTAAATCTCAATGTACAGCACATTAAGGATAGAGATCCTACATGAGGAGTAAGTGCACAGTGACTCCTGTTGTTGACTTTACCAATTGACACTCCCGTCTATGGCATCAGTAATCTCCCTCTGCTCCAGTCATGAGTTTCTAAGGCTATGGAAGCCCTCTGAGTTCTCCGACTCTTATCTTGTTTAGACAAGGTCATAGTCAAAGTGGAGGTTCTCTCCTCCCTTCAGAGAAAGGTACCTCCTTCTTTGAGGACCTGTTCTTTCCACTGGGATCTCACTCACAGAGATCTTTTGCCAGAGTGTCTTGGCTTTCCATGCCTGAAATACTCTCATGGGCTTTTCAGCCAGATCCGAATGCCTTTAGGGCTGATTCTGAGGCCAGAGTGCTATTTAGGACATCTGCCATTCTATTAGTCTGCTGAGTATCTCACTTCCCATGTTGGATCACTCTCCCCTTTATTTACTCCATCGGTTAGCGTTAGCAGGTACTAGACTTGTCTATGTGCTCCCTTTGACTCCCAGTCCCTCCACCATGACCAACTGTGAACTGAAATTGATCACCTGGAACAGTGAGATGGCATTGGGAGATGTTTTGACACAAATATTCCTATTTTTACATAAAGATACATGCATATGAATATATCATTTCTTGACAAATATTAAAATATATCACAAAATAATAATGAGTTTTGTTCTACAATTAGTGGCAATTTTTGGATAAAAAAATTCTGGAATGCTATTCCTAACCTGATACATATGAGAAAGTTGTTCCTTTGAGTATTTCTAGGTATTCAAAAGCACATGATAGATTAATGTATATGTTTCATCATGTATGGTAAGTGTTAGTGTCTCAAGAATATCTCACTAAGTATTAATATATTTTGCCCCCTGACCCCAAAGCATTATTCAGTCCTAAAGTTGTTTTGAAGATCAAGCTCTGGTTATCACATTTCCTCCTCTCTTTTTTAAAGATTATTTATTTGAGAGGTAGAGTTACAGAGAGAGGGGGAGAGATAGAGAGAAAGGTCTTCCACCTGCTGGTTCTTTCCCCAAATAGCAGCAATGGCCAGAGCTGGACAATCTGAAACCAGGAGCCAGGAGTTTCTTCCAGATCTCCCTTGTGGATACAGGGGCCTAAGCACTTGGGCCATCTTCCAGTGCTTTCCCAGGCCATAAGCAGAGAGCTGGATCAGAAGAAGAGCAGCCAGGACACAAACTGGTACCCAAAGGGGAAGCTGGCATCGCAGGTGGAGGCCTAGCCTATGCCACAGTGCCAGTCTGTCACATTTCCCTTTTAGCTTCTTATTCTTAGTGAATTTAGAATTATTCTGTAGTCAGCCCTAAAGTTGTTTTGAAGATCAAACTCTAGTTATCACATTCTCTTTTTACCTCCTTCTACACAGTGAATTTGGGATTCTCTGTATATTTTGTAAAGATTCATTCATTTATTTGAAAGTCAGAGTGACAGAGTGTGTAGAAAAAAGAAATATCTTACATGTGCTGATGCATTCACCAAATGGTAGCAATGGTGGGGCTGGGCTAGGCTGAATCTAGTAACCTGGAACTCTATCTGGTTTCCCATGTGCATAGCAGGAGCCCAAATACTTAGGCCATCTGCTGCTGCTTTCTCAGGCACACTATCGGGGAGCAGGATAGGAAGTAGAGCAGCTGGGAATGGAACCAGCGCTCAGATATGAGATGCAGGCATAGCAGGCAGTGGTTTAAGTTACTGCCCCATATTTTCTATATTCTGCATAGGTCACCTCAGGTATTCCTGCTGGGTCTGGCTTGGTATTTTGAAAATCTAGAGGCTGATCTTTGACAAAGTTCAGGGGCATCAATCACTATGGATAGATAACACCATCAAAACTCTTACGAACTCTGGTCAGCAGCACAGTTGGAACATGTGCTGATGTTACAAGAGCTGCAGAAACTTAAACTCTATATGAACATTGTATCCTGTTCCCCGAGAGCAATGGAACGCCCTTGAGGGTGTCTTCCTAGAGAATGCTGCTTTTTCTGAACAAAGATGTCACCACCATGACAGCTGTCAATGTTTCCATCATATGACTACCACATCTTGAGCACTGTGAATGAAGCTGAGAGGGACACAGACTGGGATGCCCAGTATAGATTTTTGTCTCCTTAGAAATTGAAACTGGTATATAAAAAACAAAACATAAAACTACCTGCTGTCTGTCAATGGCTGGGCCTAACACTTGAAATGATAGATCTTGTTAAGTAGGTAAGTCCTTTGAAAAGCTGAGAAAGCTGGTTTGCAAAAAGAAAGAAACAAATGCACAAGAAAATTGATATGCCAGTGACCATGTCAAAAGAGAGGGGTTTGGGAGAGAGTATGGAAATAGCAACTTGATTACCAATTATTTTCCGAATCCTAAGAACAGTCCATCCTACAACTTATTCTATGACCCTGTCCTTGAGTTCTGAGAGTTATTTTAGCTTGCTACTAATAATTATACTTAAAATAATAGCTTATCTTGATGCTTGCTATTAGTTGTAAAGAACAACAAGAATTTTTCTTCATAAAACACAAAGCTAGTCAAGCATTAGGCCAAGATTTTTTGTTTCTCATAGCAAACAGCATTGTAAGTCCATATTACCAGCAGTTAACTTTCTTTCAGGTAAATCTACATGCAATTTGGATACTTCTTACATGGATTAAAATAAAAGCAGGGAGTAATCCTCTGCCTGCGGTGCCGGCACACCGGGTTCTAGTCCCGGTTGGGGTGCCGGATTCTGTCCCGGTTGCCCCTCTTCCAGGCCAGCTTTCTGCTTTGGCCTAGGAGTGCAGTGGAGGATGGCCCAAGTGCTTGGGCCCTGCAACCTCATGGGAGACCAGGAGAAGCACCTGGCTCCTGGCTTCAGATCAGCGCAATCGCCGGCCGCGGCAGCCATTGGAGGGTGAACCAACGGCAAAGGAAGACCTTTCTCTCTTGTCTCCCTCTCTCTCTCTCACTGTCCACTCTGCCTGTCAAAAAAAAAAAAAAAAAAAAAAAAAGCAGGGAGATCAATCTAATGCATTCATTCCCTGCAGAGATTTGATTACCAGGGCCAATGGGTGAAGAAAAAAGGGAGGATGATTTACTATTTTAATGAGTGCTACCTCTGTCATTTACCAGCTATGTGGCCTTGGGCTGAATAATCAAAGGCTCAGTGAACTCAGCTCTTTGTTCTTAGGGAAATTAAATGCTAAAATACACACGAATATACTTTACAGATAACTTGGATAATAGGAAAAGCTTCAAATTTTAACTTATTTTAATTATTGCTTTATAAAATTTCTTTTCTCTCAGGATATTTTGGATGCTGACAGTATGCCTTTGAGACTACCCATTATTTAGGCTTGCCATGGAGGATCAATTTTGTTTCATATAGGCTAATAGAGTTTAAAACACATCTAGGTAATCTTGACCCAAGTGCTGTTTTATTTGCCTCTGTATCTGCAAATCTGCTTTGGAAAAATATATATTCTTTTGAATCTGAATTCAAAGGAAAGCACTTTATTTTTTTTTTTTTGAAAGTCTCTCTCAAGCACCTATCACTATGTCTTATAAACAGAAGGTTAAGAAGAGGAAGAAATATGGGTTTTACAAAGCTGATTACAATAATTCATAATTTAGGGTACATTTTTATATATGCTTTTAAAAACTTTGTAACTCCAAAGCTTTTGGACTGTAACTATCTAAGGGATGAATAATTGTGGGTATGTCTTCTAACCTCACAGCATCTAGTGCAACATCTTGCATAATTCAAACATCCAATCAATGCTTCTCACATAAATAAGTGTGTCAAGGTGACAGTCAAAATTCATTTTGAGGAGCCAGTGTTGTGGAGTAGTGAGTAAAGCTGCCGCCTGTGTTGCTGGTTCCTGTCCTAGCTATTCCACTTCTGATATAGCTCCCTGCTCATAGCCTGGGAAAAAGCAGCAGAGTATGGTCCAAGTGTCTGGGCCCCTGCCACCCACACAGGAGACCTAGATGAAGCTCCTGGCTCTTGGCTTCAGCCTGGCCACGCGCTGGCTGTTGCAGCCATCTTGGGAATCAACCAGTAGATGGAAGGTCACCCTGTCTCTCCATCTGTCTTTAAAACACTGACTTTCAAAATAAATGAATAAATCTTAGAAAACTTCATTTTGAGATTTTGTAATATCTTATTTTTATTGTAGGATAAGAGTTTTCAAAGATAATTTATTCACAGGTTTAAACTTACATAAAACTGTGTGGAAGAAGAAATCTGTGAATGAGGATGTGGTGGTGCTTAAAAGAGGAAGGAGTTTTCTTTAACTGTTTCCTCATTCACAGAGATTCACGTATCATAACAGTAAGGCTACCAATGATTTTAGAAATTTAAATAACACATAATATGCATAGTCAACAAAGTTCTTCATATACATAAAACTATTTAACCTTGATGTTTATATTGCAAATTATCAATTTTCGGTAGGACAACATGATTAAAAGCGTGTAGCACCTTCAGGAACACCTGGGGGAGTTCACTTTTTTTTTTTTTTTTAAGATTTACTTATTCATTTGAAAGGCAGAGGCAGAGGCAGAGAGAGAGATCTTCCATCCACTGGTTCACTCCCCTGATGGCCACAACGGCCAGAGCTGCACCAATCTGAACCCAGGAACCAGGATCTTCTTTTGGGTCTCCCACGTGGGTGTTCAGGGTCCATCTTCTACTGCTTTCCCAGGCCATAGCAGAGAGCTGGATCACAAATGGAACAGCCAGGACATGAACTGGCACCCATAGGGGATGCCGGCACTGCAGGCAGCAGCTTTACTCTCTATGCCACAGCACCGGCCCAGGAGTTCACTTTTATCAGGGTAGCACAAAAGATACTTCAAAAGACCTCTCTAAATACATATTCCTTGTTACAAATTTGTTATGAAATTGCTGAGTTTCTAGATAGTATGATATCTGCAAAGAGTCACCCCACCACCATGGGAAGCTGAAGATCATGCAGCTACTGGCTATACCTGGACCTTCATAGCAATCACTTACAAACTTTGATTGGAATGGAAATGCCATTATGAGCTTTGCAGTCTGGAAAATAGAAACGTGGACAGAACTTTGTAAACTTGGAGTCTTCAGGGTTAAGATGAACATTGCCCTAGATCCTGACTGAAATATACAAATTACAATTAGGTAAAACGTAATCTCAATTTAGATTTTCTAAATCTTTGTGAACTTTTATCTTGCTAATAACACTCAGTGGAAAATCAGTTTTTTTTTTTTTTCCCCTAGTCCTCCAGGGTTCTATTTCTGTGACTGTATATAGGGATTTCAACTAGTTTACTTTTATTGGCCTTTTTGAACCTAAGTTTCAAAGTTTTCAAAGTCATTAAGTATAATGAATAGTTAAGGCCTGTGTATCCATCATAAGTTTACCTAATTCTCAATTGTACATTTTCTAAGTGATACTATCCCTAAAAAATGAATAATTTCCAGTAAAGTCCATGTCTAGTCACTGAGTTAAAAAATAAATTTAAAAAAACGGGATACTCAGGATCAGACAAAGAGGAAATATTTTCCTCTAACCATTTTACCTGTTCATCTGCTCTCAAAGTAAAGCCACACTGTGTCTGTCCTTTCACCTGACAGCCTGTGGGCAATTCAGAGTCATTTTCGCCATAAGAGATTGTCACACTGATGCTATGAAGAGATAGAAAAGGGAATGATTGCCTTATTGCTGCTGCCCCTCCAACATCTTGGTTTTTGCTTTAGTGGCTGCAATGTGACTGACACACCTCCCAAAAGGCACTGAAGTGACCTTCACCTCAGCGAGTGGAGATTCAGTGCCTTGGAGCATGCTGTGTTGTTCTGCTCCAGAGGAGTCAGGGTCAGGGCAGCTTGTTGGAATGCGCTGTTCCTACAGGGATTTCTATTGCTAGAGAAATGAAATGGCTTTATTCCCAAGTTTGAACATTTCCTAATAATTTAAACTACTGCTCAGTGATCTGACACTTAAGAAGGAAAATACTCCTGATATTTGGGTGTAAATATACATCTGTGCATCAGTACATAAAAGTTGATTTTAAAAATAAGAGCTCTGAATGGGGCAATGCAGAATACAATTGCTTTAGATGCTTCAGATGTCTTCCCTGGTTTATGCTTGTGTGTGTGTGTGTCTGTGTGTGTGTCTGTGTGTTGTGACTGTCAACTGAATTTTACTCTTTTCATGGTTTTTCTTTTTAATCATTGTCAGGATTTTTCTCACAGAACAAGGAAAGAACATACAATTGCTTCTACATATCCTGCAGCCACCAAAATTTGCTGTCTCAAAAGAAACACATGCACACACACATAGCTCTATCTATCTATCTTTCTATCTATCTATCTATCTAATAGTTAATCATGAATTTGCCCTGTTTTGACATTTCCTATTCAAAGCCATGATTCTTAAAGAACTAAACTGTGGAATTTGCTTTGAGAATGTGCAGACTCCAGGTAAAAGAGTAGTACATTCTAGTATCTGAACTGATTCCAACTTTTGTAAACCTTCACCTAATCAATTTCAAGTCTTCTTCTTTGCTTTCCATCCTCCAATTGCTAAGGACTATTCTTGGTGTTGAAGGTCAGGCAAAAATCAGGAATAAAAACAAATATATTTCCTCTGCTTTATTTAAATATAATTGTGTGACTCTCCCCTCAAATATTCAAAAATCGCAAGAAAGAAATACACTTAATCTTAGAAGTTTCATTTTATGAATGACAATTAAGCACTTCTATGCAGAACAAAAAGGTTTGATCTATTTGTGTTGTCATCATAAAAAACTTGATTTGTTTAAATCAAACTATAAGAAAATAAATTAGAATCAATGTTATGTGTTGTTTATTTTTATTGGTATTCACTTTTGGAAGCATATTTTTCTAATACTGTAGTAATAACTTGGTTGACATCAATTAAGTTATGTGCTTTATTTTATTATTTTATTTTTATTGCACTTTGTTAATAATAATGATTTAGCAAGTATATGTTCTAAGAATATGTGTACTTTGGGTACTAGCTTACGTATTTATCATATTTAGATAAAGTTACACTTTGATTTAATGTAAAGAAGTTGATACATTCTGTGAATTATTCACTAAAGAATTAAATATTTAAGAAGAAAATTGACTCAAAAAGATAAATATGTAATATTCAGGATTAATATAGGTGAGAATTTGGGAACAGAATTTCCTCAAAGTAAATTTTTTATTACCTTCTACTAATCCTGTCTATCTACTGAAAGGATGATTTTATAATATATTTCAAGATTCTCCTGGCATCTCTTGAAACTAAGATGTCAAGATTTCTGTTCTCTATGATAGGAGATGGACTGGGAATTGAGCAAAGAAACTTTCATTCTAGTTGAATGTTAGAACCATTCAAAGATGTGTAAGTAGTAAACACAAGGTCAGGTACAGGTCTGTGGTACATTTCTCATGTTAGAATCTTTCTGGTTGATTATAATATGAGCCCAGGATTGAAAAGGAGGGTGGGCCAGTGCTGCAGCTCAATAGGCTAATCCTCCACCTAGCGGTGCCGGCACACCGGGTTCTAGTCCCGGTTGGGGCACTGGATTCTGTCCCAGTTGCCCCTCTTCCAGGCCAGCTCTCTGCTGTGGCCTGGGAAGGCAGTGGAGGATGACCCAAGTGCTTGGGCCCTGCACCCCATGGGAGACCAGGAGAAGCACCTGGCTCCTGCCTTTGGATTAGCATGGTGCGCCAGCCGTGGCAGCCATTGGAAGGTGAACCAACAGCAAAAGGAAGACCTTTCTCTCTGTCTCTCTCTCTCACTGTCCACTCTTCCTGTCAAAAATAAATAAATAAATAAAAATAAAAGAAAAGGAGGGTGACAATCAAGAGTCATGAGGCTCCTGTTTAAATTGCCACCAGATGACATGTTTGTATCCCTCTGTGATGCTGAGTACAAAGAAGAGCAAAAGTAAATTCTTTTACCAGAACAATTGGTTCAAAAATACCATAAAGACAATAGAGACGCTAAGAGAATGAAGAGAGCAGCCAAGCAAATGTGCTGTGATTTCCTCTCTCCAGGGAATGACCTAGAGAGAGTGTATTGCATTACAAAGACAGGGAGAAAGTAAGTATTCTAGAAAAAGAATATCTTTTAGGCTAATTGATTCCCAGCTATTTTGAATGCAGTCAATATATCAAACTGCATTTGGTGGTAGAATCTGTTTAAGCAAAGAGCTTTGCTAGTTGACCTATCCAAAATGCTGTGGCTAAGTATGCCGTCAATTTGCCAAGTAATTTCTTCTTACCCTCTTGAGGGGGACTCCGAAGGCAGTCAGTTTGAGAACAGGTGATCTTGTTAGGGTATGGATTCATGTAACTTGCCTGGGCCAATGAGCAGGTGGGATGCATAAGTAGACTCAGAGATATCCGTCTTGTCAGTAAGAGCTATTATGTAGATGAATTTGAGATACCTAAGGAAGGCTTCTGAGTACTCATCCAGAGCAGGAAAAAAGCATACAGTGGGATACACTAGCAATGTGGAGCAATGGAGGCAGCAAAGTGACTAGAGAAATTGAGTGTATGGACATTGGTTGCCAATAAAACATGTAAACAGGAACCTACTACCCAACCCAGAGACTAAAAATAATGAGAAAGGACAAGAATAAACCCAAAATGAAATATATGCAGCAGTTATCCCCCAAAGACTTGTCATTAGGAAATTATCTATTTAAATAAGGTTCAGGGTAGTAGTCATATTCTACTACCCAGGTGTAGGCAGCTCAGGGAAATGGAAAGGTGATTTAAGAATATATAAAAGCATAAATATCTTTCCACGTCTGCAATATAATATGCAGAAAATTTTCACGCGGATACATATTTTACTCATAGGTATTTCTTTTTTTTTTTTTTTTTTTGACAGGCAGAGTGGACAGTGAGAGAGAGAGACAGAGAGAAAGGTCTTCCTTTGCCGTTGGTTCACCCTCCAATGGCCGCTGCGGCTGGCGCGCTGCAACCGGCACACCACGCCGATCCGATGGCAGGAGCCAGGTACTTATCCTGGTCTCCCATGGGGTGCAGGGCCCAAATACTTGGGCCATCCTCCACTGTACTCCCTGGCCACAGCAGAGAGCTGGCCTGGAAGAGGGGCAACCGGGACAGAACCGGCGCCCCGACCGGGACTAGAACCCGGTGTGCCGGCGCTGCAAGGCGGAGGATTAGCCTAGTGAGCCGCAGCGCCGGCCCACTCATAGGTATTTCTAATAATACAAATATGTCTTCATATTTTTCAAACTATAAAATTGACTAAACCCTATCCAAAATACCATAGTATTTTAAATTAAACTTGATAATGAATAAATAAAAATCAAACAGTTTAGGAATGTTTCACTCTATAAAACTTGCTTGATAATTTGAACATTATCTATGTTTAAGCATAAGACCAACTATCTCATTTAGAAGTTACCAACTAATACGTTAAACATAACTTATTTCAATAATCTGGATAACTTGAGAATAAATTATGCATATATTTCTACAAACAGAAAATACCTCATGAAATACTAAATGGAGAACAAGATAAGTATATGCATATATACATTGCAATGCATATGCATTCTTCCTTTATCCAGGAATATAAATAGATGCAGTCTTGGTCATTTGAAGCTGGAAATACTTCCAATAATTAGTATCTCCATGAGCAGCTTTTCTAAAGGAGAATTCTAGAAAAATTTAAATCACTGAAATTATATATATAAATGGTTTCTTTATTATTATCACATCCTTTGATAGCAGAATAGAGTGATGTTTGCAACTCCATTTCAAATAAATATTTCCTTTCTTGCAATAACAGTTTTTCTTTTTGCCAAATGTTCAGCATCTCTGTGCTTTTCCAAATTGCCATAGATATGTTATTTTTTTTTTAATCTGGACTTTAGGGAAGCTACAAAATGGGTAATCAAATTGCAAACCATTGTGTCATCATTGTGTCATCAATTCTTCATATGCTGAGATTGGTTTACATCATAGTAATCATTATTCTTTGAACAGACCATTTTTGAGATGTCATGAATCTTAGCCTGTTCTTTGCCACTGTAACAGAAGACCTGAGTCTGAGTTATTTATAGTGAATAGAAATATATTGGCTCACTATTGTGGAGGCTGATAGGTCCAAGATCAAAGGGTCAGTGTCTGACAGGGGTAATCTTGCTGTGTCATCCGGAGTCAGAAGGGCAAGAGACAGGAAGATAGGGCTGATCTTGCCCTTTTATAGCAGCATCAATCACACTCATAAGGGTGGAGCCCTTAGGACCTCATCACCAGTTAAAGGTCCCACATCATAGTGCTGTTGTCATAGCAATTAAATTTCAAAATGAGTTTTGGAGCAGACAAATATTCAGATGATAGCACCATGTATAATTATTGCACTATTGTTGTTTAGACCTCAAGGTGACTCTAACAATTGTATTATACGAAAGACAATAAGTAAGCTCAAAAAGCTTAGGTTGTTCTGATAGTTGTACCATGTAATCCCAGCAACTTTCAACTAACCACATCTTGCAAATATCACTCATAATGTCACTCTTTTTTTTAACATTCCATAAGGTAAAACTGTTAATTTTGCTTACTCTTTTATCCTAAACATTTAATAGGCAGTCTAGCTCATGATGATATTTAATAAGTATTTATTGAAGAAACATTAATGAATAAATGAAAAGATTATTGCTTGTTTTTAAGACAAAATGAATGGTCAGTGACAGATGAAGCAAGACGATTAGACACACGAAAGAGGCTTTGATCACAGCGGTGACTGTAGAGATGGAGACGTGTGACTCTCCAGGAGGAATGCTTTCTGAGTGGCAGCAGCAAGACTTTGAATAGATTGGGTATTAGAGGCAAGGGGAGGAAATAACAATCTAATGCCCAGATTTCTGGCATGAATATCAGCTAGATAGATAGTGATGCCATATACGGAAACAGACAGTTCTGTCACAGGAGATGAATGGACCAAAAATATCTAGGTAGATAATGCTTTCTTTCTTTTAGTGCTCTCCATGTGTTTCTCTGAACAACATTAATTCATACTGCCAATGGAGCAGAAGTCCTTAGAGGTTACATTTCAAGTTTTAACATATCTTCTAAATATTGACTCACTGAATCATCTTACTTTCATTTCTTCTCAGAGTATGTAACATATATAATTTCTATGTGATATCCAAATTTGATAATAAAAGCATACCAAATTTTATTTTAATGGTCATTGATTGATGTTTAAAGAGTAGTTCTCAAATTATGTTCTTAAAATTGTTGATGATATGCAATACCTGTAGACTTGTCAGAAATACAGAATTCTGTCCCCTGGTAGATTTCATGAATCAGAAATGCTGGGAATTTCTGGGGACCAATAATCTGTGTTTTATGCTATCAGATAATTGTCATGCAAGGTAATGATTGGAAACCACTGTTTTCAAACATTATGTCATGAGGGTGAGGGGTAACAGCATTGTGTTACAGTGAGTAAAGATACTACTTACAACACCAGCTACTAGGATTCCAATCCAGCTTCCTGCTAATGCATCTGGGAAGGTAGCAGCAGATGGCCCAAGTACTTGGGACCCTTCCACCATGTGCAAAATCAGGATGGAGTTCTTGGGTCCTTGCTTCTGCCTGTCCCAGACCTGATTCTGGCAGCAATTTGGGTAATGAACCAGTGGATGCTGATGTGGAAGATGGATCTTTCTCTGAGTGTGTGTGTTTGTGTGTGTGTGTGTGTGTGTGTGACTCTATCCTTAAATAAATCTTTAAAAAATAGTGTATCTGGGGCAGATGTTTGTTTCAGCAGACACTGTTTGGGATGCCCACATTCATGTCAGAGTGCATGATTCAAGTCCTGGATTCTTCATTTCTCCTCCTCCTCCTCCTTCTCCTCCTCCTCCCCCTCCCTCCCACCCCTCCTTCTCCTCCTTCCTTCCTCTTCTTTCCCTCCTCCTTCTCCACCTCCACCTCCTATATAGAGAAAGCAAGGCAAAGCTATTGAGACATGGCATCAAACAAGGATGTGTTGAAGAACAATAAACTAAGAACAGACTACTTTCTTTGTATAAAATGTGCTATTTTAAAGTAAATTAGATAGTAATGAAATTAAAATGAAGAATATCAGAAAATAGAAAAGGTTAAAATACTTGATGATTTGCCATCTTATGTGTGTTTTAGAAGCACATGCGATTTCCTTCCTTGTCTTAGGAAAATGTTTATAATTTTGTTATATAAAATTCATTCAGCATCAAATGTACCTTGGAAAATATTTAAATACCATTATTTCACATTAAATTATGATGATTAGCACAGAAAAGTAATGATACAGTTTGCCTTGAGGAGTAAAGCAGGATTTCAAATGAAGTGATCCAGGGGTTGAACCGGACCTCCATGTCACTTCCCTCCACTCATTTTATTCCTCTGCTCAGTTACTGAAAATCAAACAAATAAGAGCTTTACATTCAGTGCCCAGTGAAAGCATATACGAATTTATTTTCATGATATGGCCTGCTGTGACCCTGTCTTCTGTAAGGCAGCCTTCCTCTCAGGTCCCTTGCTCACTGCAGTTTTCTCATCTCACTGTCTGTTAGTAAGCATTCTGAGAATAAGAGCCTAACCCCAAAATGGGGTCTACAAATGGAAGAATTTTACCTGATTGCGTGCTACAGTGCTTACAGCTTGGACACCATTGTGGCAGAATTACAGGGAACCAGAGTTTCTTCCAAATTCTAAGAACTGCCTGAAAAAATTGAGCAATGTTTCAGACCCTGGACCCTCAGAGATTGTGTTGTTATTGTTGTTAATTTCTTTTCTTGATTGGAGGAGTATGAAAAGAAGAGAAAATGACAGAATGGGTAGAATATGAGGGAAGAGAGTACCTATCCTTACTTCTTGGTAAATCATGTCACTCTCATCTACTACTTTTTGTTCAAAGGCCAATTTAGATTTTATTATTTGTTATTTCTTTTCACATTTATTTCATTTAAAATGAAATGCATATGTGCAAAAATATATGTACAACTTTGAGATCTGATAAACATATTCATGTTTCTTTTTACAATTTTTATTTTATTGTTCATTTGCTTGAAAGGTAGAGCAATAAGCAAGAGCAAGAACAAGAGAGAGAGGGAGGGAGAGAGAAGGAGGGAGAAAGAAAGAGAGAGAGAGAGAGAGAGAGAGAGAGAGAGAGAGATATCTTTCATCTACTGTTAGCTCCCTAAATGCTTGCAACAACCTGGGCTGGGTAAGGCTAAATTCAGGGGGCTAAAGTGAGGATCCCCCCTGGTCTCACAGGTCTGAACACTGAAGCCATCACCTCCCATCTCCCTGCTGCATTAGCTAGAAGCTGGCATGGAAGCAGAGGAGCTGGAATTTGAAATGGCACTCTAATATGGGATGCAGATGTCCCAAGCAAAGGGTGAACTCAGGGCACCACAACACCTGTCCCACTCCCACTCATGTTTCTTTTATTCAAATATCAAATCCTTTTTCCCTTCCATTTGCCATGTCTGTGTATGTTTTTAGATGAATACAACTTTTTTAAACCACTTTATTCAATCCATCATTGTCAATAGCATTTGAAATTTTTATACAATTTGCATAATAATCATTTTTTTAAGATTTATTTGTTATTTACTTGAAAGTCAGAGGGAGGGAGAGACAGAAAGATCTTCCATCCACTGACTCATGCCCCAAGATTGCCTTAATGGCCAGGGCTGGGTCAGGCCAAAGCCAGGAACATGAGCTTCATCCATGTCTCCAGTGTGGGTGGCAAGGACCCAAACACTTGGGCCATTTTCTGCTGCTTTTCTCAGGCCATTAGCAGGGAGCTGGATTGGAAGTGGAGCAGCTGGACATCAATGGGAACCCATATGGGATACAGGCATTGTAGGTGTCTGCTTTACCCCACAATGCCTGCCCACTAACAAGCATTTTTATGGAGTGAAAATATCTCATCATGTACTATTTTTTTAAAGTTTACTTATTTATTTGAAAAGTAGGGAGAGAGAGAGAGAGAGAGAGAGAGAGAGAGAGAGAGAGAGAGGAGAGATCTTCTACCCACTGGTTCACACCTGAAAGGTCCCCCAAAACCAGCATCCAGGATCCAGGAACTCCATCTGGACCTACCGAGTAGATATCAGGGGACAAATTACTTGAGCCATGGTGTAGTATAAGGGTACTTATGTTCATGGAAATGTTCATAGAAAAATGGAATTAAAAAATAAAATAAGTAGTTTTTTTCACAATATGCATTTTCCACCAACTTTTGAAAGACCCATCATGTGCCTGGATTTCAGACCCAGCAAGACTGTTTGCTGCAATCCAAGGTGCAGATGAGAGTGATTTGAGAAATGGAATAGTGGTTTCCATGGTGAAGTGGGCAGATGTGCTGAAGGATTAGAATTTAGCTGTAAAAGGAAACTCAGCAAGGGCTTCAAGATTTTGTTTCTAAGTATGTAAGTGAATGATGCTGCAGAAAACTAAAAAGGATTTAGAATCAGGTATTTGGCTGTAGGTGTGTCAAAAGGTAGTTGCTTATCATAAACTTCAATAGAATGACTATGCAATTAGATGAAGTAGAATTTAAAGCTATAAAAATGATCGCCATCTAGAAAGCAAGTGAAAAGCAAAATGAATCCTTAGTATTTCACACATTACCAGAGGCTAAGTAGCAGAGAAAATACATTAATGAGTATTAAGTTATGGTTTAACAGGAAAAAGAAGTTTTGGGATTCTATTGCACAGTATTGTGACTACAATTACTGCTAAAGTGCTGTATATTCCAGTATTTAAAAATTTCATAGATAGGACTTTGAATGTTTTAATGACAGGATATGTTGACTTTTTAAGGAGATAGATATACTTGCCCTAATGGGAAACTACATGATGTATACATGTATCAAAGCATCGCATGGTTTCCTACACACATGTACAATTTCTATGTGTTTATTAAAATTCTGTTATTTGCTTTTTAAAGACTTATTATGTTTATTTGAAAGGCAGAGTGATAGAGACAGACAGATAAAATATCTCTCATCCACTAGTTCATTCCCCAATGGCCTCAAACGGCCAGGACTGAGCCAGGCTTAAGTCAGGAATCCAAAGCTCCATTGGGTCTCCTGCACAAATGGAAGGGACTCAGGCCCTTGGGCCACCTTCCACTGCTTTCAGAGGCACATTAGCAGGGAGCTGGATCAGAAGTGGATCTATTATTTTTCACTTTATGTTTCTGTGTGGGAGCAAACTGTTGAAATCTTCACTTAATGTATGCTAAACTAATCTTCTGTATATAAAGAGAATCGAAAATGAATCCTCATGTGAATGGAAGGGGAGAGGGAGTGGGAAAGGGGAAGGTTGCGGGTGGGAGGGACGTTATGGGGGGGGGGGGAGCCATTGTAATCCATAAGCCGTACTTTGGAAATTTATATTCATTAAATAAAAGTTAAAAAAAAAAATGAAGTGGAGCTACTGGGACTCCAACCGATAAGGACACCTGCACAGTTTGCGGCAGCTAAACCTGATGCTAACAACACTGACCCCTAAAAATTATTTTAAATTGATTTTTTAAAGTCAAGAAAGTGAAGAGATCATAAATATAGATTGTGAACAAGTAGGGCATTGAGGAAGAGGGAAAACAAGACAATTGTCAGGGAGTAGGAGGGAGAAATTGGATCCAAGATAAAGATGGTGATTTTAGTTTTTATTTAGAAATATGAAGGAACTGACAAGAAAGGTTTTTCAAAGGAGTTAAACAGATACCTGACGCCAGTGAGTTTAAGCATGAATGCATAAGTGAAGTGACATTTCTGCTACTGTGAAGAACTTGTTTCTTAAAACTGAGTGCCCTAGATAGTATATGAGCAGCAACAGCAGAATGGAAACATGCAGAGGTTTTAGAGTCTACTAGCCTTGGAAAGATTGCCAGCAGCCAATTATGCAAAATAGTAAATATTCTGACCATTTATTTCCTAGTTTATGTTTGTAACTGTAACTACCCAACTTTTTACACTCCAGTTCATTTAAAGCCCAAATTTAAACTTTTTTTTTTTTTTTTGACAGGCAGAGTGGGCAGTGAGAGAGAGAGACAGAGAGAAAGGTCTTCCTTTTGCCGTTGGTTCAGCCTCCAATGGCCGCCGCAGCCGGCACACTGCGGCCAGCACACTGTGCTGATCCGATGGCAGGAGCCAGGTACTTATCCTGGTCTCCCATGGGGTTCAGGGCCCAAGCACTTGGGCCATCCTCCACTGCACTCCCTGGCCACAGCAGAGAGCTGGCCTGGAAGAGGGGCAAATTTAAACATTTAAAGCCTAATTTAAACATCTCCAGTTTTTCTTTTGAAGTATCTCAAGGAAATGATATTTTAAAATCATCACTGCATCTCTGCCTAGTTCATGAACTGAAACAAAAATGAATAGATATTCAGAAAATTATTGAGTTTTAATACCAGGGTGATGAGAAACTGTGAAAACCTTCAGACTTTTTATTTTTTCTTTGATAAAGGTTAATAGCAATCATACAAAAAATAGAGGCAATCACTCTTAGATATTTTACTTCATTGATTTTTGTATAAAATGAATTTTTTCCTTAAAATTATCTTTAGCTTAAAATCACTTAATATTTTTATAATTCTTAATGTCTTCTATTATATCCAGTTTATTTTATTCATGCATAAATATATATTATAATATATACAATATAGAATATATAGTACGTTATAAAATATTATTACACCTTATTTATTTTTAATTTTATTTATCTGAAAGGCAGAGTTACAGACAGAGAGAGGGAGATACAGAAAGAGGTCTTCCATCTACTGGTGTATTTCCCAAATGGCCACAATGGCAAGGCTGGGCCAATCTTCTTCCAGGGGTCCAGCATAGGTGCAGGGGTCCAAGCACTTGGGCTATCTTCCAGACCATTAGCAAGGAGCCGGATCAGAATTGGAGCATCCAGGACTGGAACCTGTGCCCATATGGCACTCATAGGCCAAGGCTTTACCCACTATGCCACAGCACTGACCCCTCTTATACCTTATATACTTACACATATTCAAGAAGCTTTGTACAACATTGTGAATACAACAACAAAAAATAGATGTAGGCTGATTTTATTCTATGTAGTTTTGTTTAATTGATGCATAGTAATTTATTCTGTGATGGATAATCTTTGAATATGAAAAGTAGATTCAGAATGGTTAGCAAGAGCCCGTAGTATTGAGTTCATATTCTTCTATAGTAGAGATTTAGCTATAAATCCCTCCTATTTCTTATCATTTAATAATATAGTTGAATACTAAGATCAGTATCAATTTTTAAATGTCTTGTTTATATATTAATAAAATCTTAATGAGTTCAAGATGTGCTGTATATTGCAAGGAAATAAAAGTGTATTTCCTGGTTACATGTATGATTTGTAGTGAAATAAAAGATAATTAAACATCTGTTAATATAACTCATTAACCTTTATTTGATGAAAGGATATGCTAAGCCCCATACTACTGAGAAAAATAAATAGTATATATTTGATAACTATCCATATTACTATGTAAACATCCAATTTCAAAATTTGAATGCTACATAAGCTGTATTATATGAATATTAGATCTACTTCAGCTTTTAATGCATATAATTATTTTTTGTATTTTTTTAACTTTTATTTAATGAATATAAATTTCCAAAGTACGACTTATGGATTACAATGGCTTCCCCCCAATACCGTCCCTCCCACCCACAACCCTCCCCTTTCCCACTCCCTCTCCCCTTCCATTCACATCTGTGGGGAGCAACTGGGAGCAACTCGGACTAGACTAAGTTACTGGAATTAAGACTTATTCTATGCATCTGCTCTCCCACAATATAGCGCTGGGAGAGGAGGAAACAGTTTCTACGCAGCTGCCTCTTGCCAACTTGAGTGATGACCTCCAGGAGCTGATCCTGCTCCTGATTGGAGGAGAGCAGCGTACTCGGCGTGTGGGCAGCCGAGTTGGGATTGGCGGAAGAGGACTATAAAGGAGGAGAGAGACAACATGCACCAGGAACATCTAAGGGGAACATCTGAAGGAACACCTGTGCAGCCCCCGAGAGAGCCGGCCGGAGGTGTGCCGCTCCCCTGCAGAATGGGGAAAGTGGCCAGGGGGAACCGCCCTTCCATGGAGGTGGAAGGGACAGTAGCTAACCCGGGAAGAACCAGCAGCAAACCCGGGGAGGGCCGAGCAGACAAAAGAACAGCGCAGGGTCCTGTGTCGTTCCTCCATGAAGAGGGGGAGCGACATATCAAGATTCATTTTCGATTATCTTAATATACAGAAGATCAGCTTAGTATACATTAAGTAAGGATTTCAACAGTTTGCTCCCACACAGAAACATAAAGTGGAAAATAATAGATGAATTTTTTTAAATGATGATGAAATCAGATCAGACCTATTGTCATGTTTAATCCCAGTGAGAGTCAAGTTGGGAATTGATAATTTCTTTCTTTTTTTTTTTTTTTACAGAAGATCAATTTAGTATACATTAAGTAAAGATTTCAACAATTTGCACCCCCATAGAAACACAAAGTGAAATATATTGTTTGAGTACTCGTTATAGCATTAAATCTCAATGTACAGCACATTAAGGACAGAGATCCTACATGAGGAGTAAGTGCACAGTGACTCCTGTTGTTGACTTTACCAATTGACACTCCTGTCTATGGCATCAGTAATCTCCCTATGCACCAGTCATGAGTTTCCAAGGCTATGGAAGCCCTCTGAGTTCTCCGACTCTTATCTTGTTTAGACAAGGTCATAGTCAAAGTGGAGGTTCTCTCCTCCCTTCAGAGAAAGGTACCTCCTTCTTTGAAGACCTGTTCTTTCCACTGGGATCTCATTCACAGAGATCTTTTGCCAGAGTGTCTTGGCTTTCCATGCCTGAAATACTCTCATGGGCTTTTCAGCCAGATCCGAATGCCATTAGGGCTGATTCTGAGGCCAGAGTGCTATTTAGGACATCTGCCATTCTATGAGTCTGCTGAGTATCTCACTTCCCATGTTGGATCACTCTCCCCTTTATTTATTCTATCGGTTAGTGTTAGCAGGTACTAGACTGGTTTATGTGCTCCCTTTGACTCTTAGTCCTTTCATTATGATCAATTGTGAACTGAAATTGATCCCTTGGACTAGTGAGATGGCATTGGTACATGCCACCTTGATGGGATTGAATTGGAATCCCCTGGTATGTTTCCAACTCTACCATTTGGGGCAAGTCAGCTTGAGCATGTCCCAAATTATACATCTCTTCCCTCTCTTATTCCCACTCTTATGTTTAACAGGGATCACATTTCAGTTAATTTTCAACACTTAAGAATAACTGTGTATTAATTACAGAATTAAACCAGTCATATTAAGTAGAACAGACAAAAAAACTACTAAGAGGGATAATGTACTAAGTTGTTCATCAACAGTCAGGGCTATGCTGATCAAGTCACCGTTTCCCATAGTGTCCATTTCACTTCAACAGGTTTCCTTTTTGGTGTTCAGTCAGTTGTCACCGATCAGGGAGAACATATGGTATTTGTCCCTTTGGGACTGGCTTATTTCACTCAGCATGATGTGTTCCAGATTCCTCCATTTTGTTGCAAATGACTGGATTTCGTTGTTTCTTACTGTGGTATAGTATTCTAGAGAGTACATATCCCATAATTTCTTTATCCAGTCTACCATTGATGGGCATTTAGGTTGGTTCCAGGTCTTAGCTATTGTGAATTGAGCTGCAATAAACATTAGGGTGCAGACCGCTTTTTTGTTTGCCAAGTTAAATTCCTTTGGGTAAATTCCAAGGAGTGGGATGGCTGGGTTGAATGGTAGGGTTATCTTCAGGTTTCTGAGGAATCTCCAGACTGACTTCCCTAGTGGCTTGACCAGTTTGCATTGTCCCTTTTTCCCCACATCCTTGCCAGCATCTGTTGTTGGTAGATTTCTGCATGTGAGCCATTCTAACCCGGGTGAGGTGAAACCTCATTGTGGTTTTGATTTGCATTTCCCTGATTGCTAGTGACCTTGAACATTTTTTCATGTGCCTGTTGGCCATTTGGATTTCCTCTTTTGAAAAATGTCTATTGAGGTCCTTGGCCCATCTCTTAAGTGGGTTGTTGGTTTTGTTTTTGTGGAGTTTCTTGATCTCTTTGTAGATTCTGGTTATTAACCCTTTATCTGTTGCATAGTTTGCAAATATGTTTTCCCGTTCTGTCGGTTGTCTCTTCACTCTCCTGACTGTTTCTTTTGAAATACAGAAACTTCTCAATTTGATGCAATCCCAATAGTTGATTTTGGCTTTGACTGCCTGTGCCTCCCGGGTCTTTTCCAGAAATTCTTTGCCTGTGCCAATATCTTGAAAGGTTTCTCCAATGTTCTCTAGTAACTTGATGGTGTCAGGTCTTAGATTTAGGTCTTTAATCCATGTTGAGTGGATTTTTGTGTAAGGCGTACGGTAGGGGTCTTGCTTCATGATTCTGCACGTGGAAATCCAATTTTCCCAGCACCATTTATTGAATAGACTGTCCTTGCTCCAGGAATCAGTTTTAGATCCTTGATCAAATATAAGTTGGCTGTAGATGTTTGGGTTGATTTCTGGTGTTTCAATTCTGTTCCATTGGTCTATCCATCTGTTTCTGTACCAGTACCATGCTGTTTTGATTACAACTGCCCTGTAGTATGTCCTGAAATCTGGTATTGTGATGCCTCCGGCTTTGTTTTTGTTGTACAAGATTGCTTTAGCTATTCGAGGTCTCTTTTGCCTCCATATAAATTTCAGCACCATTTTTTCCAGATCTGAGAAGAAGGTCTTTGGTATCTTGATTGGTATTGCATTGAATCTATAAATTGCTTTTGGGAGAATGGACATTTTGATGATATTGATTCTTCCAATCCATGAGCATGGAAGATTTTTCCATTTTATATTATAGTTATTACCACTTTAGTCATCTATACTCTTTTAAAATGATTTATTCGTATATTTCACTGACCTTTAACATCTTTCTATTCTGTTGTTGGAATGTAAATTAACCCCCTTCTAATTCCTACTTTATTTTCTGCTTATTTTGAAAACACAGGTATTTTTAAATTTTAATTTTCTTAGTTTTTACTTATTTTACCTGATATAAATTGGACATATTTATTGAATATCATGTGATGTTTCAACACATGTATACATCATGTAATCTTCAAATCAGGGTAAGCATATCTATTTCCTCATATCATGTCTCTGTGGTAGAAAATCCAATATCTTTTTCTAGCTGTTTAAAAAAATATACAGAACATTATTTTTATCTATAGTCATCCAACAGAATCTCAAAAGTTTTTTCTCCTATCTATCTATAATTTACACACATTAATTAAATTTTCCTCCTCTCTGTCTCCCTTCTACTCTCCCCAGTCTCTGGAAACCACCATTGTACTTTCAACTTCTATGAGATCAACTTTTTTAGATTCCATATGTTAGTGAGAGCTTGTGGTATTTAGTACTTGTCTTTCTGTAACTGACTTTCTTCCCTTAACATAATGACTTCCAGTCAATATTGAGTTTTATGATATATTGAGATACTATATTCGTGTATTGATAAAGTTATAATATATGTTAATCTAACATGTCATTTAAAATAAAAAGTTAAGATGTACTTAGATTCTTACAATGGCATTTATTTACAATGAAGATTATTTACTGCATGCTTGAAAAGAGAGACATACAATTAAGCTTTCATATATAATTAGTAATAGATATTTTGTCTTTCAACTGGGATTTGCTTCATGAATAGCATGAGCTATGTTTTTTGAGGATGAATACCACAGAGTAATATTGCCACTTTTATCACATTATTTCAAGGTATATATTGTCATCATGAATTTACTTGGATGGTTTTGAATTGAATATCTGGGCGAACTAATGGTTGCTAGAGTTCTTAATTATAAAGTTACTCTTCTTTTCCCCTTCAATACAGCATTCTTTTTTTTCTTTATAAAATTTATATAAAGGGAAAAAATTCATGTATTTCATATATATAGTATTAAGAGCACAATGACACATCTTACCTTATTCTTCCATTCCTCCCTCTTCCTCCTTTTCTTTTTTCTTTTAATTATTACAATGACATACTTTCAATTTTCTTTATCATAACATGCTTAACCTGCATTAAATACAGAATACAACAAGTAGTAAACAGAGAAACCACTGTTACTCAAGAGTATAGCATGAGCTCTAAATAATAACAAAATTTCAAATTGGCAATTTCACTCATATACAACACATTTTTTGTACTGTATGTATTCATTACCACAAATCAGAGAAAACATGATATTTGTCTTTTTATGATTGCCTTATTTTACTACGTATAATGGTCTCCAGTTGCATCTACTTGTTTGCAAAAGACAGGATTTTGTTTTTTAACAGCTGAGTAGTATTCCAGCATATATATCTATGATATGGTTTTATATATATATATATATGTGTGTGTGTGTGTGTGTGTGTATATATGTGTGTGTGTGTATGTATGTATATTATATATATATATATATATATATACATATCACAGCTTTTTTATCCAGTTAGCAGTTGTTGACCCACATCTGGGTTGATTCTGTATCTTAGCAATTGTGAGTTGAGCTGCTATAAACATGGTGGTACTGATAACTCTTTCATACGCTGATTTCATTTCCTCTAGGTAAATTCCCTGGAGCAGAATAGCTGGATCATTTAGTAGTAGAATTACTTTCAGATTTCTAAGGAATGTCCATACTGTCTTCCACAATGATAGTACTAGTCTACATTCCCACCAACAGTGGATTAGGTTACCTTTTCCCACATATCCTTGCCACCATTTTTAATAAAGATTTATTTATTTGAAAGGCAGAGTTACAGAGCAGCAGTGGCAGAGAGAGAGAGAGATAGAGAGAGAGAGAAAGAGAGAGAGAGAGAGAGAGAAAGAGAAAGAGAAAGAGAAAGAGAAAGAGAAAGAGAAAGAGAAAGAGAAAGAGAAAGAGAAAGAGAAAGAGAAAGAGAGAAAGAGAAAGAGAAAGAGAAAGGCAACAGACAGAGCTGGTCTGATCCAAAGCCAGGAACTCCCTCAGGTCTCCCACATGGTTGGTGCAGGGTCCTGAGCAGTTGGGTCATCTTCTACTCTTTCCCAGGCCATAGCGGAGAGCTGGATCAGAAATGGAGTAGCTGGGTCTCAAACCACAGCCCATATGGGATGCAGGCACTGCATGCAGTGGCTTTGCCCACTATACCACATCCCTGGTCCTCCTTGCCAGCATTTTTTGTGGGGAAAATACAGCATTCTGGAAGCAGCCACCACAAGCTGCTCACCTCTAAGGAGTGAGGTGTTATGATCAACCTCCTTGAGGGAGAGAATTTACATACATCATTTGAAATTTATCTTTATGGAAGACTTGATTCTTCTTCCCTATTTATTGATTTATTCAATCATTTATTTGGATAAGTATGGACATTTATTGTATACATTGGCTTGTAATCTAATACTACCATGTATTCTTGCCCAAATCATTCTGGCTTGGGTATTAGAAACTATATCGATTTTTTTGTATCCCTTTAAAAAAACATGCATATTCTCTTCATTGTGTTTTGCCTGTATCTTTATTTTTATAACTTCCATATTTTATGATAATAGAAAATGTTTCCTTCCCAACTAAGTATCAGGCACTTTTCTAAGAATAGTGATTATTTTTATTGGAGAATGCTGCTAGACATTACTATATGAGCTCAAGATCTCCTCTTTGACACTTGAGCATCATGGTTACTAGCTTTCCAGCTGACAGAGCAAGGAAGTACATATGTATACAACAATTCATGTGTATGTACATACAGGTAAATATTTCTGTGTGTAACATCTGTATCCATACTAACTTAAATGTGTGTTCATACTGGTGTCTCTAATTATAATAATGAAGGCATGCATCTTCTGTGGTCTTTTCCTTGGTCATTTGTATAGTCTCACTCCATCATCTGCAATTCCTTTACTTAGTTGACCAATTCCAGTTTACAAGTATACAATATCAGTATTGTTAGCTCATTTATAATGGGAAGCCTTATTTATTGGAATACAGCACTTACACAATTATTGTTGCTTTTTAAGTTTATAAACTACATTAATTTCCAAATTTAAGTGGTTCAGTACTTTGTTAGTCTACTTAGGCTATTACAAAAACATATAAATTTTGGGGGATACAAATATTCGGATGCTTGCAAATACTTCCTTCTTTTGACATACTCCTTCAGTGAAAGTGTTTCATATATGTTTGACACATTACATATTTTCCCATAATTCACATTCTTTTTGAGGCTCCCTAACTAAATAATATGTTTTTGAAAAATTTACATATTTCAAGATTCACACTTTGTTGTGAAGTTATATGCATTTGAGAAAATTCATAATGTCATGTATCCACCATACTTATGACACATGTAATAGTTTACTGCTTTAAAAATAAATATTTTGCCTACTCATCCCTTCCCGCCTTCCTTCAAATGCGTGACACTTTTACTGTCTCTACAATTTTACTATTTACATATTGTCTCATAATTGGAATCATACAATGGATAATTTTTTAAAACTGGCTTCTTTTATTTTTTTTCAAAATGCATTTAAAGTTTCTTCATATATTTTAGTGGCTTGATGGCACATTTCTTTTTTTTATTATGGAAATAATGTTCTATTGCATGAATGCACTATAATTTTTATCCATTCATCTTGAAAAGATATTAGGTTGCTTCAAGATTTTGGCAATTCTAAATAAAGGACTTTATAAACATCTATGTATATATATATATATATATATGTGTGTGTGTGTGTGTTTTATATATGTATATATATTATATAAAATTACCTATTTGATTAATTCTAGGAATGTGATTGGTGGTTATTTGATAATCTTTGGTGAGATGTCTTTTTGGCTTTTATATTTTAATTCAGGTATTTTCTTCATGCAGAATTTTAAAGAAGTTTTTAAAAATTTAGTGTATGTATGGTATAAATCATAAAATCATACTATTTGAGCATTTTTTTAATTTTAATTTGACATCTGAGGACATCTATGTTTATACTTGAAAACACTCTATCTTCAACCCTGTGTTTTGCAATGGTCTATGATGATTAATAATGTACAGATAATAAAGAATGATGGAACATTTAGAAATATTTGTGTGCACTCTTGCACTGGTTTCTAAATATAGGTGAGTTCTATTTTGTATAATTTGCAAAAATAATATGAAGTTAATCTAACAGTAAATATAACACTACCGACCTTTTTTTCCGGTTCAATAGCTTCTTAGTTTGAGGTCTACATTGGAAAGTGTGCAATCACCTTCTCATTGAGTACAGAATTCCAACTCGAAAGAAACAACTCTTCTTACCTACTTTACTGTCTTTGCATTTCTGCCTAAACTAGGACTAAAGAGATGATAAAAATTTTTATTAAGTTGAAATTTGTCACAAAGAACAAGATATCTTTATAAACAGTAAAAGATAATATATGGTGGCTGAAGAAGAATATAAAAAAATTGTTCAATATGTTTATATTTCACCTTCCTGAAGATTGAATTTAAGTGGCTTATAAAGATGAAATTTCAAAATAATTGAAATAAGCTTCTAAAGTACAGGAAAACATTATTATTTTCTCAGCACCGAACTCTTCTAATTCCTCCCAAAGGAATAAACACTTTTGGAAAGTACTCCAATATTGAGTCATTTCCAATTTAATAAATGTAAAATTTTTATTGTCTCATAAACATTTTAAGCAGGCAAAAAGTGGTAAGGTTCTGAATGCATTCCTATTTTATAGTAATGTCTGTAAATAGGGGTAATTATAATGAATTATAATCAATTAGCTTCCTGTTTATAAATATGGCTTAAGATTATAATTTTTGAACTAAATATGGGTAGTTAATTTTATACTTATTAAAATCATTATTGATTGTGACTATAATTGTAAGATTATTTGTTAGATCTATGTGACAATCACTGGCAAATAATCTCCTCAATATACTGTTCATATTTATCATTTCAAATAGATTTCTACTCTGCATTCTAAGTAAGTTACTAGCAATTTTAAATTTTTAATAGCCTTTTTGTTTATTTAAATATAAAATGTATGTGCATTGTGTATATATAGGTATATATGATTGTGCGCGACTGCAGAAATCAAATGAATGGTTTGTTAGTTGTTGTAAAATAGAGATCACTCATTTATATCAGTGGAATTCCACAGATATGATAGTCACATAAATGCACCTAGTGCTTCTAAAATTTTTCTTTCATTTAAAACTAAGGAATATATCATTGTAAATCAAAGAAGACCTAGTAATAGTTAACAAACTTGATTATTTATTAGGGAGTTATGTTATATTCCCACACTCATTCCCACACTGGATATTATCTTTCTTCAGGGAGAAGCAGGGAAGAGGTGGTTAATCAAGTCCTATAATGGCCCTAAAACACTAAGCATATTCTTTATTAAGATACAGAAGACAGAAGATGTTTCCTTGTAGAATTTATTATCAGGTCATATTAAGTATGAAATAGCTACAATGTGTTTTCACAGCTCAGACAGTAGCCCTAATGATTGAAGTCTCTGCAGTCACAGTTACACTTTTAAATTCACAGCATGGAGAGATACATAGATACAGACATACAGATAGACAGAGGTACAGCTAAATACTTAAATAGTTTTCTCCCAAAAAGCATCGTATTTCTCATTTCCTAGTGCAAATGTATACATTCTAGAAGATCAAAAAATAAGAGTATTTTTGGTTGCTCTTTTAATTAAGGAATATTAGCAGGCACACTTTAGAGGAGTCCAATTTCTACAATAAAAAAATTTAAAAATAAGCATTTTCCATACTTAAGTCTTATACCTAAGTTTAGATAATCTGAAATACATAAAAAAGATAACAACATCAAAGGTAAGAGTAACATTTAAATATAAATCTCATCACTTTTTATTTTAAAGTTTGAAATATTGTCAGTTCTGTTTAAGGTGATATAAAGAAATCAGATAATACATTTTTGATGAAAGTCAATTACAAGCAATGTTTCATATTTTTACATTATACAACAGTACATTTAGATTACCATACTTTTACAATATTGTAATATTGAGCTTTATTTTAATAAAAGAAAACAAGATATATTTTACAAGATAAGTATAATTATTTTTATTTATTGTTTCCATTTCAATGCTGTCTTTAAGTCAAAATAGCAAATATAAAATGTGCTTGAGTCATTAAAAAACTTTAGAGACGAACTGAGAGAAAAATTATACTTAGCTTAATAATATATAGACTCTAAGACAAGTTTTTATGTGACAAAAATGCTGAGGGAAATGAGTGAAATACAAATCCAGATTTGTTAGGATGGGAGTTGCACCTCTCTCAGTCCTTTTATCTCTGCTAATTTGTCCAGGTAGTTTTGCTCATATCTGTAAGTTGTTTTCTTTTTCATATTTGGTGGAATATATTAGAGTTTCTACCTTTTTGGAACAAAGGAATATGTTTCCTGCTATTGGATATATTTAGAGTAACCCCCCTCCTCATTAACATTGTGCCCTAGAAATGCTGTGTATCATTGGCTGCTGTATACTAGTCTCTGAATGGAAATTTATTACGTATGTTGAGCTGCAAGATTATAGGCCAGGGTAAATTCTTATAAAACCACATACTTGCTTTACTATTTGACAGGAAAAGAAATGTTCCAGAAGCAGCAACTTAACCACTCTGCCAAGCACCCATCCCTTGGCTCTTGTATGTAACTTTTAACTTTTTATTAATGACCCCCTTTTTTCATTATTCTTTTGAAGGATTCAATACAACCTAGTTGTAACCGGTTAAAGAGGATGTCCTTGTAAGGATTATTCATTCCAGATTTCAAGATGCTTGAACTATTGCAGTGCCAGGGACATTCTCCCCTACTGGGATAGAAACTTTTGACAAATAAGCTCCCATCTTGCATAACAAGCATCCATACTTCCTTCACTACTTATCATGACCTATTTTTTAATCTATCAAGCTGTGATTGAATCTCCTTCAAAACTCCATGTTCTGTCTGTTTCTTAGACTGCAACTGGCACAACTTGTATTTGTTTGAGTTTCCCATGTAATCCACTCTAAAACTGGATACAGTTAAAATAATTTATTCAAGTAAGTGACCATAATAGACAAAGAAGAAAGAACATGAGAAGATGGAGAACTTTTGGATTGTGATACAGATCTGAAGCCTGTTTACAGAAGGGCAAAGGGGAGGAAAGAGGAGTGAAAGTAAGTTTGGCCAGAATTATGTGAGTCCACTGATGCAGTGTCACAGTGTCACCCTCTTCAAGAGGCAGAGGTTTTTTTTTTTTTTTAGAGTGGACAGTGAGAGAGAGAGACAGAGAGAAAGGCCTTCCTTTGCCGTTGGTTCACCCTCCAATGGCCGCCGCGGCCGGCGCGCTGCGGCTGGCGCACCGCGCTGATCCTATGGCAGGAGCCAGGAGCCAGGTGCTTTTCCTGGTCTCCCATGGGGTGCAGGGCCCAAGCACCTGGGCCATCCTCCACTGCACTCCCTGGCCACAGCAGAGAGCTGGCCTGGAAGAGGGACAACCGGGACAGAATCTGGCGCCCCGACCGGGACTAGAACCCGGTGTGCCGGCGCCACTAGGCAGAGGATTAGCCTAGTGAGCCGTGGCACCGGTTCCAAGATGCAGAGGTCTTGTAGGACTCTTCAAGACTCAAAGGTCTTGTCCTGATGCTGTGCCTAATCACTGACTCAGAAAAGCTGATGGAAGCATTACCTCAGCATAAACATGGCATAATTCCACAGGGCAAGGAGTTGAAGCCACAGGTAAATTAAATTTGCTTAGCTGGAAATCTGAATGGTTAATTTTCATATTCACCCTTTTGGGTAATAAATCCTAAGGCCATCAATAGGTTTCTCTGACATGAAAGAATTTTGTAATTAAACTGTCAATGAATATGTATGTTCAAAATATTATAAACTCTGCAATACTACTCAGAGGCATGAATAGTTAAGTACGTAGTGGATTTTCTCCCTCTTCCTCTTTTCTTCTCCTTTCTATGTTTTAAGAGTTGTAAAACATGGCCGGCGCCATGGCTCAATAGGCTAATCATCCGCCTTGCGGCGCCGGCACATCAGGTTCTAGTCCCGGTCGGGGCGCCGGATTCTGTCCCGGTTGCCCCTCTTCCAGTCCAGCTCTCTGCTATGGCCTGGGAGTGCAGTGGAGGATGGCCCAAGTGCTTGGGCCCTGCACCCACATGGGAGACCAGGAGAAGCACCTGGCTCCTGGCTGCGGCGGCCAATGGAGGGTGAACCAACGGCAAAAGGAAGACCTTTCTCTCTGTCTCTCTCTCTCTCTCTCACTGTCCACTCTGCCTGTCAAAAATTAAAAAAAAAAAAAAAAGAGTTGTAAAACTTGGTCTTGGAAATCACTACATAATAATACCATATTTTCAAATACACTTATTCATATATACAAAGTATATTTCAAAGAGAGTGAAAATGGAATTAAAGATGAATTCTTTTGGTGAAAATTTTTTGAAATCCATGTATTTTTGTGGTCTTCAAGAACTCTTTTTCTTAGTGTAGGGTTAACTGTACAATCATTAAGCAAATTGAAAATAGATTTTTGTAAAAATTAAAAATGGGAATGGGAGAGGGAGAAGGAGGAAGGATTGGAGCGTCAGTGGGAAGGAGGGTGTAGGGAAAGTATCACTGTGTTCCTAAATCTGTGTATATGAAACACATGAAACATATGATTTAAAGAAAATTTTTTAAAGAATGAAAAAAAGAAAATTCACAAGAGGGGCCGATGTTGTGGTGTAGTAAGTAAAGATGTTGTCTGCAAAGTAGCATCCTATATTGGCATTTGTTTATGTCCTAGCTGCTCCACTTCCAATCCACATCCCTGCAAAAAGTAAGAGAATATTGCCCAAGCCCTGCCACTCATATGGGAGATCTGTATGAAGCTCTTTGCTCAGCCTTGGTCATTGCAGCCAGCTGGGGATTGAGCCAGCAGAAGGAAGATTCTGTCCCTCGCACTGTCTGTAACTCTAACTTTCAAAACAAATAAATAAATCTTTAAAAGAAGAAATGTTCACAGAAAATGTGTATCATGAAAAATCTTTGCATAGATTTCAATTTCTTGTACCTCAATCAGCTTATCTATTGATTTCATTTCCATAAACTTTTTCAAGTTCTCTCATATATATGCACTTTTTAAATTTCAAATCATATATATTTATATATATATATTTAAATTTTCCTAAGAATACACATATTTGCATAACTTTTCACCAAGAGTGCAACTAAAGACAGTGCCAGTGGGGCAGGAAATGGGGTGGAGCAGGTTGAGTCACCACCTCCAGTATTGAGGTGCCTGGGTCAAGTCCTGCTTTTGCTTCCAATCTGACTTTCTGCTGATGCACCTGGGGAGGTAGCTCTAGATGATGGTTTAAGTACTTAGGTTCCTGACAGCCATATGGCAGGTCTAGATTGAACCCCTGGCTCCTGCCCCAGACCTGGTGAAGCCCTGGATGTTGTGCAAACTTGAGGAAATTAACCAGCAGATAGATTTTTTTTCTCTCTCTCTCATTCTACTTTTCGAATAAATAAATCCTTTTAAAATAAAGACAGTGCTGGAATGCAAGTGACAAATTTTGCCAACTAGTGCCTTAAAAGTATATTTTTACTTTGTTTTATCTTGAAAAAAATATATATACAATTATCCAGCTGGACTCAGAGGACATGATCCCAGTTTTGTTGGCAAGATCCCAGGAATCAGTCAGGAACCAGTCAAATATTTATCTTCTCACGATCAGGCCTAATCAGTGTAGACCTTTGCCACACGGATGTCATAGAGATTCTTCACAGCCTATTATTGTGATGCCTGTTACCTTGACAACCATAATATACATGTACTTGTGGTGTTATCTTCTTTTCTTCCTGTTTTACTCAGTGATTACTGTAAACTTGATGATGGAATGGCAGTCAAGCTTGTTCTCTTGAAGACACTGTTACAAGGATATTTGGGCTGCCTTAGGGGCCACTTTATTTCAGGCTGACCGAAAGCATATTTTATTATATTTTTATTATCATTATAGGATTTGGGAGCCATAATTCTGGCTTAGAGGGGTAAACTGAAGTTTGCAAGGCCCGTATCCCCTATCAGAATGCCAGTTTGAATCCCAGGTTCACTACTTCTGATCCAGCTCCATGCTCAAGTTCCTGAGAAAGCAATGGAAGATGTCCCCAGTGTTGCAACACTGTCACCCATGTGGGAAACTCAAATAAACCCAGTCTGTAGGCTTTGGCCTGGACCAGCCCCAGCCATTGTGGCCATTTAGGGAGTAAATCAGCAGGTGCATGGTCTCTCTCGTATCTCTACCTCTGCCTATGCATCTCCCCCTACTTGCCATTCTGCCTTTCAAATAAATAAGTAAATAGATAATCTTCTAGAGGGAAGAAGAGATATAATTGTTTTTAGCATAAAATGATAAATATTTAGGGGATATATATGCTTAACCTATTAACCTCATACAAATATGTGCATGTTTTGAAACCTGACATGCTGTCTCATATATATGTACCATTTTTATGTGTCACTCAGACAACATTATTTTTTCAAAAGAGCAGCCAACACGTAATCAAATCAAACAAAATAAGGCTTGTCTTCAGCTTTTGCATTGGAAGGACCAGAATTTCCCTCCTTCACTTTCAGTATTATCAGAGTAAAGTGTCCTGTTAATATTTATGTCCAGGATGTATTTGAAATACATGCCATTCTGGTCTCAGGTTCAGGTTCAGGTCGACTTACACTTATTCACCTTGCACAACTTAAATTCTGTTTCTTTTGATTAATGTTAGCCTTCTCTTCCTTGTACACCTCTACCCAATCCTACCACCACTCCCAGCCTCTGGCAATTGCCATTCCACTCCCTGCTTCTGTAAGTTTGACTACATAAGAATCTGCATGAAACTTTTACAATGTAATGTTTGTCCTTATGATCTGGATTATTTAACTGGGCATAGGCCTTCCAGATCCATCCATGTTGTTCCCTTCCTTTTTAAGGAGATATATATATATATATATATATATATTTCATTATTTATTTTTACTTATTTACCCGTTAATTTGCTTGTGAACACTAATTTCAAATGGTGCTGAAGTGATTATTAGAGTGCAAATTTTTTTAAGATCCTGATTTCATTTCCTCATATACTCAGAAGTAGATTAGTAGGCATATGATGATTGTACTTATACTTTTTGCGTAATGTCCATGTTGATTGCATCATGTAAATACTAAAAGAATCAAGCCTTTTCTCTTTATCCTTCACTGGCATGTTTCCAATAATACTTTTCATGACAGACACAAGGTAATAACTCTCTGAGGTTTTGATATGCATTTCCTTGATGATTGGTAATATCAAGCACCTTATGATAAACCTGATGGCCATTTCTGTGTCTTTTTGGAGTGAGGTCTGTTCAATTATTTCACCTATTTCATGTTTGGGTTATCTCAATTATTAGTAGTGTTTATTGTTATTCTTGCTATTAAGTTACAGAATTTCTTTATATATTTTGGATACTAACTACTTATCAGATAATATGGCCTACAAATATTATCTATTTCTGAGTTGCCTTTTAATTTTATTGATCATCTCCTTTACTATGTGGAAATGTTTTAGGGGACATTGCAACTGATGTCCCAGTAATTCAAAAGATTATATGAGACTTATGAATAAATATGTGCAAGCATATTGGTCAAACTAGAAAGAATGAATAAATTCCTAGAGACAAAGAACCTATCAAGACTTAATTAGGGTTATATGGAAATCCTCACTAGATCAAATGAAATACTGAGATTGAGTGATAATCAAGCTTCTCTAACAAGGAAAGTCCAAGATCAAATAACTTCAAACACAAAAATGAAATACCAGTACTTCTTAAACTCTTCCACAAAACTGAAGTGTAGAAAGCACTTCTGAATTCATTTTACAAGGCCAACCTCACCGTAGTAACAAAGACACCACAAGAAAACTGAAGACCAATATCCCTGATGAGCAGAAGTGAAAAATCACACACACACACACACACACAAAAAAAAAAAAAACCACTTGCAATCCAAATTCAACAACATATTAGAGCTATCATTTACCAAGACTAAGTGGAATTTATTCATGGAACGAGAAGATGGCTTGATGTACACAAATCAATCTAGGTGATACACTATACAATAGAAGAATGAATGGGAGCACGGCGCTGTGGCTTAATAGGCTAATCCTCTGCCTGTGACGCCGGCACACCGAGTTCTAGTCACAGTCCGGGCGCCAGATTCTGTCCCGGTTGCCCTTCTTCCAGTCCAGCTCTCTGCTGTGGCCCGGGAGTGCAGTGGATTATGGCCCAAGTCCTTGGGTCCTGCACCCACATGGGAGGCCAGGAGAAGCACCTAGCTCCTGGCTTCGAATCTCTGTGGTGCGCCGGCCGCAGCGCACCGGCCGCAGCGGCTATTGGGGGTGAACCCACCGAAAAGGAAAACCTTTCTCTCTGTCTCTCTCTCACTGTCCACTCTGCCTGTCAAAAAAAAAAAAAAAAAAAAAAAAAAAAAGAATGAAGGTGGTGCCCGCACTGTGGCTCAATGGGTTAAAGCCCTGTATGAAGTGCCAGCATGCCACCTGGGCACTGGTTTGAGTCCTAGCTGCTCCACTTCCAATTCAGCTTTATGCTGTGGCCTGGGAATGCAGTGGAAGATGGCCCAAGTTCTTGAGCCCCTGAACTCACGTGGGAGACCCGGAAGAAGCTCCTGGCTCCTGGCTTTGGATTGGCGCAGCTCCAGCTGTTGCAGCCATCTGGGGAGTGAACCATCGGATGGAAGACCTCTCTCTGTCTCTACCTCTCTCTGTAACTCTTTCAAATAAATAAAATCAATATTAAAAAAAAATTGTTAAAAAATCACATGATCCTAACAATAGGTGTAAAAATTTTTTTTCACAAAATCCAGCAACTTTTCATGATCAAAACCTCTAAAATATTACATGTAGAAGGACCTTCCTGTAACACCATACAAGTCATATATTCCAAGTCTACAGCTAACTTCAGACATGATGGAGAAAATTTGAAAATTTTTCCTTGAGGAGTGTAACACGAGAAGGATACTTACTTTCACCACTTCAATTCAACATCATACTGGAAATACTAGCCAGAACAATTAAGCAACAACAACAAAAAAAAATAAGTGACACCTAAATATAAAAGTAGGCATTAAATTATTTCTGTATGTTCTTATAAGTAGGAAATCATAAATACTCCAGAAAAAAATGAGAACTACAAAAATTAACACAGTATATTTGAAGGGTACAAAATCACATACAAATATAATTTGCATTTCTAGATATTAACAACAAACAATTCCAAAAGGAATTTGAATAACACATTCATTTACAATACTATCCTAAAGACAAAATATTTAGGAATTAAGAGAAGCTAAAGCACCAGGGAAAGCAGCAGAAAATTGCCCAAGTATCTGGGTCCTTGCCTTCCATATGAGAGAACCTGATGGCATTCCTGGCTGCTAGCTTTGTTCTGCCCAGACTTGGCTATTGCACCCATGTGGGGAAGTGAACCAGTGGATGGAAATTCTTCCTGCTCTCTCTCTCTTTCTTGCTCTTCCTCAAAATAAATACATAATTTTTAAAAATTATCGAACACTGAGAAAATATATTCAAATAAATGACAATCAAAAAGGAAAAATCAACAAAATGAGTAGTTTATTCCACCTCAGCTGAATCAAGTGGATTAATTATTTCTGCATATTATGGTGAAAGAATATGTTAAATGGTTCCAGTTTTTTTTTTAAGACGTATTTATTTATATTAAAGACAGAGTTACAGAAAGGCAGAGGTAGAGAGAGAGAGAGAGGTCTTCCATCCACTGGTTCACTCCCAGATGTCCACAACAGCTGGAGCTGTGACAATTTGAAGCCAGGAGCCAGGAGCCTCCTCTAGGTTTCCCAGACAGATTCAGGGGCCCAAGAACTTGAGCCATCTTCTACTGCTTTCCTAGGCTGTTGCAGAGAGCTAGATTGGAAGTGGAGCAACTGGGACTCGAACCAGCGCCCATAAGACATGCCAGCACTGCAGGCTGCAGCTTTACCCACTACACCACAGCGCCAGCCCCTGCAGTTTTGTAGAATGAAGTTTTGAACAAAGGTTTGTTAGAATCAAGTCCTATATTGTCAACTATTGTCTAATAACATAATTTGGAGATATTATTACTAATTACACAGTTTATTAAATTACTTGAAAATGGCATTACGTTGGAGGCCGAATACACTTTTACTTTCACAAGAGTTGGCTATAGCATTAGACTTTCCATGGCACAATTTTCTGGCTGCACAATCTACTTGTTTGAGTACATGAGAGAAGACTTTATTAGCCAAGCAGGAGTTCAAATCTTTGAACCATGCATAAATGCCAATAAAACAATAAAAAATGTTAAGTCCTGGGTTTCTTATTAATCTACCACTAATTAATTTTAGTTGAATCCTAACTTAGTCCTAGCACTATTCCTATAGTGGACTGATACAGGGTTTTCTCGCAATGTTAGTTCATTAGGTTTGTTTTTTTTGAAGCTGAGAAATGAAACTTCCACCATTACTAAGTTTTCAGATAATGATTATATATTCAAAAGTGATTTAAGTAGTCGACATTCTTCAGCAATAATCAAGTTCTATCATATATAATATTCTAATTTATGTTTATTACATTCTAAAATATATTCCTGTTTTATTTTTCAATGAGTTTGTAATAGATACAACATGCTTTAAAGTATCGATAGACTATCTGCAAATACTCAAGAACATATAAAATGATCCCTGAAGATACAATTCAGTGGTATATAGTACACTCACAATATTACATAAGTACTTTATCTAGTTCTAAAAGATTTTCATGACCCCAAAATAAACTAAATGCCCTTTTAAAAAAAGATTTATTTATTTATTTGAAAGGCAGAGTTATAAAGAAAGAGAGATAGCTAGAGAGAGATGCCTCATCCTATGGTTTATCCCCCAAATGACCACAATGACATGGACTAGGCCAGGCCAAAGCCAGGAGCCTGGAGCTTCATCTGGGTCACCTGCATGGGTGCAGGGACCCAAGTACTTGGGCCGTCTTTCTTTGCTTTCCCAGGTGCATCAGCAGGTAGCTAGATTGGACGTGGAGCATGCGGGACTTCAACCTGTGACCATGTAGGATACTACAGATGGTGGTTTAACCTGCTGTGCCACAGTGCTGGGCCCTCCAGATTCCCTTTAAACAGCCACTGCTCCCCTTTTCCTCTACTCATGGCCTCAGATAATTATTAATTTTCTGTCCCTGTAGCTTTAGCTATCCAGGATATTTCATCTAAATTGGATCTTACAATATGTGACTTTCTGTGTCTAGCTTCTTTCCTAAAAGAATGGGGTAACTTTTATTGGCCGAAGATCATTTGGATATTTACAGCATCATTCACATGACATCCAAAATTATCAACTTAAAAATTAACCTGCTACAGATTCTTAAACTTTGAGTTCTACCTACAGTTACTTTAACAGGGCCAGAGCAAATGATTTCATAGGCCTTATATAGCTCAGGGGCTATACATTCCCCACCCCTGTGAGTATAGAATAATATTCGTGAGGTACATTCATGTTGTATGTTCTGTTTTATGGCTGTGTTTTGGTCCAATATATGTATTGTCTTGTAATTTTATTTTTTATGAGCATTTGAGTTGTTTTCATCTTTTGGCTATTTCAGATAATGCTACCATGATCAAATGTTTCTTTGAATGCCTGCTTCCAAACAATTGGAACAAATACCTTGAAATGTAATTATTAGGTCATATATGGTGATTATATGCTTAATTTTTATGAATCTGAACAAATATTTTCCATTGTGGCTACACTGTTTTACAGCAGTTGGCATAGCAGTTATGATTCCAGTTGGAATTCCTGTACCATATTTAGGAGTGCCTGGGGCCAAGTCCTGACCACAAACTCCATTCCAGCTTCCTGCTGATGTATACCCTTAGAAAGCAGCAGATGATGATTCAAGCATCTGAGTTTCTGTTGCCTACATGAGAGACCTGGATTGAGTTTGCTCTTATCTTCACCCTGGTCCATCCCCAGACATTAAGGTCATATGGGGAGTGAGCCTTCAAAAGATTTTTCTCTCTCTCTCATAGTTAATATATGTATATATATTAAAATAACGTTGTAAATTAAGAATATTCTAAATTTTTGCATCAATTTTAGTCCCATAGTATATCCTAATGAATTTGAGCTACAAGTCTTGACTATTCTTTAATTTCTTCCCATTCAAGTTGTCTGTGTTTTTCAAATAATAGTGTCAGTATCTCTTATATTGAGTTTCCATGACTCTCACTGTGCTACGAAAGATCTTATCCAGATTTTTGTTAGCAAATTTTCAAAGCCTCCTATTTTCTAAGGAAGTTAATCACTACCATCCTGTGCCAATTCAATTTGACAAGCATTCATGAGCACTTACAATGCATGAGACACTTCTGATCCAGCACTTAAGAAAATGAACTGAATGGTTGGAAAATCAGTTTTAGACATAACACATACTGATTGCAAAGACTTTTATATTAGAACTAGAATGAGTTTTTTGTCCACAAAGAGAAACTTGAGTTAATGGAATATAAAGAATGAGAGGCCTTGGGGAAAGATATTGTTCAGATCTGATATGCCATTAAGAGATTAGATGCTTTTAAAGCTGCCATGAGAAAAGTCCAAATGATACACATTCATGATAGTAATGGAAAAAGAAATTTGAAATGGAGTGTTCCACAGAATCACTCAGCATAATGCCATTGATTAAATAATGACTAGAAGGAAATTACACATTAAACTGTGATACCATCCACTAGACTATCTTAACCTTTTCTGAAGAAATGTATTTGCTAACATTCCAATAGAACCCAGTGCATAGTGTGTTTCAAGAGAGCTAAATTGAATCTGGAAATAGAGATAGTGATTGAGTTGTAATTCTTTGAGAATATTACTTCTCTATAAGGTAAAAAGCATACATGAGTTTTTCAAAAGCCATTGAAAATAGTTCTTGACAGCAACAACTCTTTGAAATTCAAAGGAAGTTTTAAGCCTGTGGAAACAGTAACAATTGGTAATATATTTACTATATTTAAAGTATGATTAGTAGCAGAATTCCTGGAAAAAGATAGTAATGGATTTACTTGTGGTAGTGAAAATAATTAACAAGATAATACCTATTGTTCTGAATATATATTTTTTCCAATATCAACAGACTCCATCTTAAGCAGTAACATTAGAATTAGATCTAAAAAAGTAAAAACAGGGAGAAATCTGAGATATCATTTGAGAAAACAGAGGTCTAAAAATTTGAAGACACATCTAATAAGTCAAAATGTGTTAATACTACATTCAACTATAAATTAAAAAAACGCTACAACTTGACTTTTTTATTCAAAATTCTAGGTATCAGTCAGTACCAGTTTGATGCTGCTAATTGGAAGATGCTGTTTGTTGGGAGCTGGTCATCATTTTGTGTTTCTGCTCTAGTGTCCAACATCTAGGACTTTGCCAAATTGATAGTTTCAAAATGGGAAAATGGTTACTGCCCATCTAAGACTCACAATTACATATAGATGGGAAGAAAATCTCTTGATAGAAAATAGAAAATTTTTCTTTAATGAGACTTTGCTTTAGGGTTATCCTCATCAGAAACATATACTTATAATTCAATTTTGGAGGACTATGTGACATAACCTATTTTATTTACCATGAGGCTAGCATTTTTTTTTGCTTTGGTTGAGGACCTTTCTGTCATCCAGAAAGTGAAACTGTTAATGAAATAGAAGGTTGTAACTGATAATGTGAAAGCAGCTTAGAGTGTTCACCTCAAATCACAATAGATCACTTCTGGTGAAAATCTGTATTAATCAGCATTCAGTAGCCCAGTAGGACATGTGTGTGTGTGTGTGTGTGTGTGTGTGAGAGAGAGAGAGAGAGAGAGAGAGAAAGAGAGAGGGAGAGAGAGAAATTGGTATATGCAATTGTAGGCATTGGTAGATCTAAAACCTGAAGGGCAGCCTCCAGGATGGAATCGCAAGGTTTAATTGATGTTTTAGTTCCAAGTCTAAGCTTGTCTGAAGGTATAATTCCTTCCTTTGGGAACCAAGCCTTTTTTCTTAAGCCTTTCATTTAACTGAATGAGGCTCATTCATATTATGGAGGGTAATATACACTATTGGAATTTAAAAAACACCTTCACAGTGAAATCTAAATTTATATTTGACCAAGTATATGGATACCATGTACTAGCTAAATTGACACAGATTTTCTTGTTAACTTGGCACCACTACATATCTCCTTAAACCACAACTAATGCATAAATTTAATAATCAGGCTACACTCTAGCTAACATGATACAATTATCTTGCATACATCCAAAAACACACTAAACTTTTTTCCAGAAAATAATGTAGTTGTCTGGCTATTTCTTATTCCAAGAAAAGAGAGCAATCCAGTTTACTGCTTGAAGTTTTAACGTTGTGGGGATTTAGCTTTGTCTCTGTTCAAGAAAGAGGCTGTGGTACTATAGTTGTCTGCATCTCTTGCAGAACCATTGAAAAATAAGCCAAATTTCCTCTTTCTCCATCAATTGCCACTTGCCCACTGTCATGGTTTAGATAACTCTTCTTTTCTCCATCCTTTATAAACTCTCAGCTGAAGAAATCAGCATTACTGTGTGTCTAGGAACAGAGATCACAGGGGAGAAGACTACTATTAATTATTAGTTTTATTCTGGCAGGTCTTCCTGGATTATTGTTTGCCTGAGATAGCTTTCTAGCTTATTCCTCAACAGCAGGTCTTTGCTCAAGTGTCATCTTACATGGTGAGCATACTCTAAGTGATTCTCAATATGTCATACCTTTATATACTCATGTAAACCCCTTCCCTTGAGTGTGTGTGCAACCTGTGGACTTTTTTCTAATTGATTAATATGAAAAGTGATGAGACACCACTCCTTTATATACTTTATGCTAAATAAGAATTAATCTCACAAGAGTGGAGAGATTCTTTCTTGCTGCCTTTGAAGAAGCTGTCATATTGGAAGACAGTTTCTGAAAGGGTCCTAAGACACTAAACTGCTGGTTACTGAGAGTGGCCTTAGATGGCAGTCTGTAGAAAACATGGGCTCTTAGTCCCAAAACCACAAGGAGAAGAATTATGCCGACAGCCTTAGGGAGTTTAGAGGGAATTCTTTCCCCACATAAACGTTCACAGGGAATAGAGCCTAATAGACACCTGACTGAACAAAGGACAGGCATACTGATGCATGAATATGAACAGATAATAAATGTGTGGTGTGATGTTAAATGCTGGTGATTTGTTATACAGATATAGAAAATTAATATACTTTCCCTAATTATGGTATATGAAATGCTATCCCTCCCTTGCCACATAACTATGACCCTCTCTGCTTAATTTTACTTTGTCCACAGAACTCAGTATCTATTATGCTATATTGTAACTCTCAACTACAATGGAAAAAACTTCAGAGGTACCCCCTCCCCCAAACCTTGTCACAAAGGTACCCATCAACTGTGCTGTATTGAAGGCCACTAAATCAGTGTGGCTTTGTTTTAAGTTTTATGTATTTTCAGAGTGGTTATTTCCTAAATCTCTTGCATTTGAAAACTGCTGAAATTTTAGCTTACTCATTGGGTTTGCTTATTACCCTCTCCCTTTTTCCAGATGGAACTTGAGTTGATAAATAAGACTAAGCAAATAGTAGAATACAAGTGCCCACACTCAAGGAATATTGTATCTTTTAAAAAATATTTATTTATTTATTTGAAATGCAGAATTACAGAGAAACAGAGGCAGAGAGAGAGAGAGAGAGAGTGAGAGAGAGAGAGAGAGAGAGAGAGAGAGAGAGATGGCTGCAATGGCTGGAGCTGCATTGATCTGAAGCCAGAAGCCAGGATCTTCTTCTGGGTCTCCCATGTAGATTCAGGGGCCCAAGGACTTGGGCCTTCCTCTACTGCTTTCCCAGGCCATAGCAGAGAGCTAGATTTGAAATGGAGATCAGCCAAATGAAGAGCTGGTTTTTTGAAAAAATAAACAAAATTGACACCCCATTGGCCCAACTAACTAAAAAAAAGAAGAGAAAAGACTCAAATCAATAAAATCAGAGATGAAAAAGGAAGCATAACAACAGATACCACAGAAATAAAAAGAATCATCAGAAATTACTACAAGGACCTGTATGCCAGCAAACAGGGAAACCTATCAGAAATGGATAGATTCCTGGACAAATGCAACCTACCTAAATTGAACCAGGAAGACATGAAAACATAAACAGACCCATAACCGAGTCATACATTCAATCAGTAATAAAGGCCCTCCCAACAAAGCAAAGCCCAGGACCGGATGGAATCACTGCTGAATTCTACCAGACATTTAAAGAAGAACTAACTACAATTCTTCTCAAACTATTTAGAACAATCTAAAAGAGGGAAACCTGCCAAATTCTTTCTATGAAGCCAGCATCACCTTAATCCCTAAGACTGAAAAAATGCAGCATTGAAATAAAATTACAGAACAATTTCCCTGATGACATAGACGCAAAAATCTTCAATAAAATTCTGACCAGTAGATTGCAACAACACATCAGAAAGATCATCCACCCAGACCAAGTGGGATTTATCCCTGGTATGCAGGGATGGTTCAATGTTCGCAAATCAATCAATGTGATACACCATATTAACAGACTGCAGAAGAAAAATTATATGATTATTTCAAGATGCAGAGAAAGCATTTGATGAAACACAACACCCTTTCATAATGAAAACTCTAAGCAAACTGGGTATAGAAGGAACATTCCTCAATGCAATCAAAGCAATTTATGAAAAAACCACGGCCAACATCCTATTGAATGGACAAAAGTTGGAAGCATTTCCATGAAGCTCTGGTACCAGACAGGGATGCCCACTCTCACCACTTCTATTCAATATAGTTCTGGAAGTTTTATCCAGAGCTATTAGGCAAGAAAAAGAAATGAAAGGGATACAAATTGGGAAGGAAGAACTCAAACTATCCCTCTTTGCAGATGATATGATTCTTTATTTAGGGGACCCAAAGAGCTCCACTAAGAGATTATTGGAACTCATAGAAGATTTTGGCAAAGCAGCAGGGTATAAAATCAATGCACAAAAATCAATAGCCTTTGTATACACAGGCAATGCCATGGCTGAGGAAGAACTTCTCAGATCAATCCCATTCACAATAACTACAAAAACAATCAAATACCTTGGAATAAACTTAACCAAGGACGTTCAAGGTATCTACAATGAAAATTAAAAAACCTTAAAGAAAGAAATGGAAGAGGATACCAAGAAATTGAAAAATCTTCCATGCTCATGGATTGGAAGAATCAATATCATCAAAATGTCTATTCTCCCAAAAGCAATTTATAGATTCAATGCAATACCAATCAAGATACCAAAGACCTTCTTCTCAGATCTGGAAAAAATGGTGCTGAAATTCATATGGAGACACAGGAGACCTCGAATAGCTAAAGTAATCTTGTACAACAAAAACAAAGCTGGAGGCATCACAATACCTGTTTTCAAAACATACTACAGGGCAGTTGTAATCAAAACAGCATGGTACTGGTACAGAAACAGATGGATAGACCAATGGAACAGAATTGAAACACCAGAAATCAATCCAAACATCTACAGCCAACTCATATTTGATCAAGGATCCAAAACCAATCCCTGGAGTAAGGACAGTCTATTCAATAAATGGTGCTGGGAAAACTAGATTTCCACGTGTAGAATCATGAAGCAAGACCCCTACCTTTCACCTTACACAAAAATTCACTCAACATGGATTAAAGACTTAAATCTGACACCATCAAATTATTAGAGAGCATTGGAAAAACCCTGCAAGATATAGATATCGGCAATGACTTCTTGGAAAACACCCCAGAAGCACAGGCAGTCAAAGCCAAAATCAACTATTGGGATTGCATCCAATTGAGAAGTTTCTGTACTGCAAAAGAAACAGTCAGGAGAGTGAAGAGGCAACCGGCAGAATGGGAAAAAATATTTGCAAACTATGCAACAGATAAAGGGTTGATAACCAGAATCTAAAAAGAGATAAAGAAACTCCACAACAACAAAACAAACAACCCACTTAAGAGATGTGCCAATGACCTCAATAGACATTTTTCAAAAGAAGAAATCCAAATGGCCAACAGGCACATGAAAAAATGTTCAAGGTCACTAGCAATCAGGGAAATGCAAATCAAAACCACAATGAGGTTTCACCTCACCCTGGTTAGAATGGCTCACATTCAGAAATCTACCAACAACAGATGCTGGAGAGGATGTGGGGAAAAAGGGACACTAACCCCCTGTTGGTGGGAATGCAAACTGGTTAAGCCACTATGAAAGTTTGTCTGGAGATTCCTCAGAAACCTGAAGATAACACTACCATTCAACCCAGCCATCCCACTCCTTGGAATTTACCCAAAGGAAATGAAATTGGCAAACAAACAAGCTGTCTGCACCTTGATGTTGATTGCAGCTCAATTCACAATAGCTAAGACCTGGAACCAACCCAAATGCCCAACAACAGTAGACTGGATAAAGAAATTATGGGACATGTACTCTATAGAATACTATACAACAGTCAAAAACAAAGAAACCCAGTCATTTGCAACAAGATGGAGGAATTTGGAAAACACTCACTAGTCCCAGTGATCAATTTCTGTTCACAATTGATCATAATGATAGGACTAAGAACCAAAGGGATCACATAAACAAGAATAGTGTCTGCAAATACTAGCTGATAGAATAAAAAAGGGAGAGAATGATCCAACATGGGAAGTGAGATACACAGCAGACCCATAGAATGGTAGATGTCCTAAACAGCACTCTGGCCTCATAATCAGCCCTTAAGGCATGCGGATCTGGCTGAAAAGCCCATGAGAGTATTTCAGGCATGGAAAGCCAAGACACTCTAGGGGAAAAAAAAAAAAAACCTAAATGAAAGATCTCTGCGAGTGAGATCCCAGTGGAAAGAATGGGTCATCAAAGAAGGAGGTACCTTTCTCTGAAGGGAGGAGAGAACTTCTACTTTGACCATGGCCTTGTCTAAATATGATCAGAGTCGGTGAACTCAGGGGGCTTCCATAGCCTTGGCAGCTCATGACAAGAGCCTAGGGTGATTACTGAGGCCAAAAGCAAGAGTGTCAATTTGTTAAGTCAACAACAGGAGTCACTGTGCACTTACTCCTCATGTAGGATCTTTGTCCTTAGTGTGCTGTCCATTGAGATTTAATGCTATAACGAGTACTGAAACAGTATTTTTCACTTTATGTTTCTGTGTGGGAGCAAACTGTTGAAATCTTTACTTAATGTATGCTAAGCTGATCTTCTGTATATAAAGAGACTTGAAAATGAAAAAAAAAAAAAAAGATAAAGAAGTGGAAAAGCTAGTTGCCTGGTTTGATAAGTTTGCATTGTATACATGCTTGAAATAGTGTACAGTGCCTGGTAAAAATGTATGCATGTTGCATGTTAATAAAATATTTTTAAATATTACAATAATTCATCCATCCTAGTAAATGAATTATAAGAAAATGTCAAAGATATATCACTTATTAACTCTCAATAAAAATTTAGAGTGATATTACTAAAGATTGGATATGCTATATAAGCTCATATAATGTTGAGAGGAGTGCAAAAGTGTGTAGTTATCATTATATGTTAGGAAAACATCAAAGTCTCAAAAAGAGCACATATGTATCTTTTATTCCAGCAATTCCACTTGAAGAAACCTATCATTTGGATGTGATTAAACAAAGTGTGTGTGTGTGTGTATGTGTATTTGTGTGTGTTATGTGTGAGCTGATACACAATCGATTTTTATGTATGTTGTAAATCCAATTCTATATTCATTCCCTCTCTCTCTTCCTTTTTCTGCTCTACCTTCTCACCCTGATTAAATTTTTGCCATGAACCTGAGATCAAGATCATTGATACTTGTAACTTCATGGGATTCCTGAGAACATATCTGAGTACTGATGGATAATTGTTGACTATATCTGTGTTACCCTTGTTACATTTTGATTTGGCATAGAACTAACAGTAAATCCGTAAGAAAGTAGAGTAGGCCCTCTGGGAAGTTATCATAATCAAAGAATATTGATTCTCTCTGCTTTGCTATCAGCTCTTTACATGTCTCCAAAACATGTGTTGAATTATAAAAAATTGACCATTATAATTCATTTTGAATAGAATAGTTAGACCACACATCCCCAACCATTCCTTTCAATTGTTTTCTAATTTTTCTAGTCTTACCTTTCTGTCATTCCATCTTGACATTGATCACTAAGCATTTCTTTTGAGTGATTTTTAATAAATTGTTGTGGAAGGTTTTGAAATATCATTGATATTTCCACAAGTCTCACCAGTATTATTGTGTTTATTTGTGTGAAATTTAAGTTTATTTTTTCCATTTGACAGTGTCTGAAGAATTAATTTGATTGCTATTATTCACCTTTAAACATTGCTGCACTAGATATAAAATGTGACATGGAAACTTTACTTTTGCTGCAGAAAAATATGAGAGGTATTAAGCTGGGGAAGAATCTAGCCATAAGACTTCTGAATTATTTGGGTAGGGCTATAAGCTCTGCAGTTCATTATCACCGAAATATGAGACCACTTCAAAAGTTCAGGGAAAATGGAATTGAAAAATGTTTATTTTGGTGCAGAAAAAAATTTAAATCCACACTCTGTGTTTTCATGATACTCGTTTCCCATGAACTTTTTAAAGATTACTTATACTAGGTAAGTTTTCTTACCTTGATATGATATCAGGAAATATATCACTAAGATAAGACAAGTGTGTGTTCATATATGATGGAGATTGGTAGGAATACTTAAATGTAGCTTAGTGCTTTTGGATAACCTCTATAATATTGAGACATTTAAATACTAAATATATACAGTTCTCTAAATTTACATTTAGGAACTGGTTACAACCATGTCTACACTGTTGGTGGGGATGTAAATTAGTATAGCCATTATGGAAAACAATATAGAGATTCCTCAAAGAAACTGAAAATAAAACTATTATATGATCCAATAATATCACAACCACACATATCTCCAAAGGAAATTACATCATTATATCAAAGAGGTATCTGCACACATATGCTTATGGCAGCAAAGTATTCACAATAGCCAAGATGCAAAATCTAACTAGATGTTCATTGATGGATAAATGAATAAAGATAATCTCATATATGTATAAATGTGTATATATATATGTATATTACATAGACACACACACATATATATATATATGAAATATTTATATGTGAATTACACAAGTGAATTGAATTTGAAAGTTACGGGTTTATAAGACTGTCACATTTCATATGAATTAGGCAGAGAAACATAGAAGACAAAAATCAATGAGAAGAAAGAAAAATTTTCAATTTTTATTTAACTAAGGTATCAATGTATTTTTACTGTAATGTTACATGTGCATTGGCATTTTCAAGAGCCAAAGTGGAAGCAGATACTTTCCTCAGAAGTAAATGTTCATGATGTTGTGTTTTGCTTTGATAAGATCAAGGATAATGCATTGGAAAATTCCAAGAACAACAGCAGCATTGGTGAACTCAGGGGGCTTCCATAGCCTTGGCAGCTCATGACAAGAGCCTAGGGTGATTACTGAGGCCAAAAGCAAGAGTGTCAATTTGTTAAGTCAACAACAGGAGTCACTGTGCACTTACTCTTCATGTAGGATCTTTGTCCTTAGTGTGCTGTACATTGAGATTTAATGCTATAACTAGTACTCATACAGTATTTTTCACTTTATGTTTCTGTGTGGGAGCAAACTGTTGAAATCTTTACTTAATGTATGCTAAGCTGATCTTCTGTATATAAAGAGAATTGAAAATGAATCTTGATGTGAATGGAAGGGGAGAGGGAGTGGGAAAGGGGAGGGTCGCGGGTGGGAGGGACGTTATTGTAATCCATAAGCTGTACTTTGGAAATTTATATTCATTAAATAAAAGTTAAAAAAAAGAAAAAAAACAACAGTAGAAGTTTAGGATTACAGTAGAGTCAAATACTATTAATCATTTCCATATCTTTTGATAGAGGCTCAAAGAACTGAAACAAAGGGAGTTTGCTCGAAATGTAGCATCTAAGTCCAGGAAAGATGAAAGAAAACAGGAAAAGGCCCTGCAACGCCTGCACAAGCTGGCTGAGCTAAGGAAGGAAACAGCATGGTGAGTGTGCACTAAAATGTACTTTTCTTAAACCCAAAGAGTGAGAAGTTAGAAATAAGGGCACAAATTATTTATTTCTGTATCCAGAATAATCATGGACTTCTGTAGGCTGTAAACAGTAATTTAAATGTGAATTTTATGCAGACACCTGTTTAACGCACATTTCAATAAAAAGCCATTATGACTATAATTTTAGCTTGTAAGAAAATAAATTTCACATTTATGCTGCAATTCAAGCTATCGTAATTGAACTCTATTCCATTTCTTGGTAAAATTTTAAACATTTAACAAAGAAAAAAAGCATGATAATATCTTATAATCTTTTTTTGCAAATAAGTTTTAAGTGGAATTTTATTTTTTGATATCTAAACATTTTTATTAACTTTGTATTTATAAAACAAAAATTGTAAGGTAGTAATACAACAAGTTCCTGTGTATTTGTTATCTAATTTCCCCAAGTAACATCTCATATTAATATATATATCATCGTTAATGGGCCACACTCAGCTTCCCCTATTTTTATTTGGATAACTTTCATTTGATAACAACTTTAAGATTAAAAAAAATGCTAGGAAGGCGTGTGCATTTCATAACACAAGCAAAATTAATTCCTCTGTAAATAAATGATAAACTGGACTATTGAAATTTTACAACTCTCAAATTATGACCTGCTTTCTACAGAGAAGAGCTGTTAACTGTAAGCAATGTAATAAATGAGACCATTTTGGCTGGCGCCGCGGTTCACTTGGCTAATCCTCCACCTGTGGCGCCAGCACCCCGGGTTCTAGTCCCGGTTGGGTGCCTGATTCTGTCCCAGTTGCTCCTCTTCCAGTCCAGCTCTCTGCTGTGGCCCGGGAAGGCAGTGGAGGATGGCCTAAGTGCTTGGGCCCTGCACCCGCATGGGAGACCAGGAGGAAGCACCTGGCTCCTGGCTGTGGATCGACGCAACACGCTGGCCGGGGTGGCCATTTGGAGGGTGAACCAACGGAAAAAGGAAGGCCTTTCTCCTCTCTTTCTCTCTCTCTCACTATCTAACTCTGCCTGTCCAAAAAAAAAAAAAAAAAAATCAGAGCATTTATTTCGAACCAGGGTAGTAGTATTTTAAAACTTTAACATTTGTTAATGTATTTTATTTGAAAGGCATACAGACAGACACACAGACTAACAAATATTTCCCTTCTGCCGCTGCACTCCCTAAATACTTGTGATGCCAGAGCTGAGCCAGGCCAAACAGGATCTGGAAACTCAATCTGTGTCTCCCAAGTGGGTGGGAGGGACTCATGTCCTTGAGCTAGCATCTGCTTCCTCCCAGGATGCACATTAGAAACAAACTGGGATCAGACTCCAGGCTTCAAACTCAGGTACTCTGATATGGGATGTAGATGCCCCAAGCAGCAGCTCAAGCACTATGCTAAATGCCTGCAGTTTTTAAAGTGTCCTTTTTTCCCCTCAATAATAAAGACTTTGCTATGTCTAATAAGATCAGATCTATTTTATACTGAATAGCATTACGGGATGCATTGGTACATCAAAATAATATTATGAACCCCAAATGTGGAAAAAGTAAAATGAAATTCAAAATGCATTTTAGTTCCTTTATATGGAATTACTAAAAACAAATTTGGGGGATAGACATCCAGAGTGGTTGGTTAAGACACCACTTGTGTTGCCCACATCCCATATTGAAGTGTCTGGATTCAAGTCATGGTTCTGCTTCCTATTCCAGCAACCTGCTAATGCACACCCTGGGAGGCAGTAGTTGAAGGCTCAAGAACTTTGGTCTCAACTTTGTATTGTAATAAATGAAAATCATACAAGTACAAGTATATACTTTAGAGAATCTTGGAACTGATCTAATGTAATGCTCCATAAGTAATATTTACAAATATAATTTCTAATATATGTTAAGAGAAGTAGAGTTAATAATAAGTTATATACAAAAAGGTAATTTTTCCAACCTAAATTTTATTTTCACTAGAGAGTTTATATTTCAGAACATGCACACACACACACACACACAATGTTCCCATTAATCACATGCTTCTAATGATGTGTGAACTGAAAGTAATAGTGTTTCTTTGGAGTATACAAGGCAATGGCTTAGTGATTAAGTAATAAAGAAAATTTCCCACTAAAATTTTTGGGTCATTTATTACTTATAAAATCTGAATTTTACTATAGAATGGAAAATTCTGCATAGGATGTTTCTGTTAGTGTAAGAATAAGACTCATAGAGATTCTTACAGTTAAGTGTTCGTTAATCAGAATTCACTATAGTATAGAGTAATGCCAAACAAAGGGAATTCACATCTTAAGTAGTCTTTTATCTTGCACTTATTGTATATGTATTTTTTTTTATTTATTTGACAGGTAGAGTTGTAGACAGTGAGGGAGAGAGACAAAGAGAGAATGGTCTTCCTTCCATTGGTTCACCCCACAAATGGCCACTACGGCTGCGCTGCACTGATCCAAAGCCAGGAGCCAGGTGTTTCTTCCTGGTCTCCCATGTGGGTGCAGGGCCCAAACACTTGGGCCATCCTCCACTGCTTTCCCGGGCCACAGCAGAGAGCTGGACTGGAAGAGGAGCAACCGGGACTAGAACCCGGTGCCCATATGGGATGCTGGCACCACAGGCAGAGGATTAACCAAGTGAGCCACGGTGCCAGCCCCACTTATTGTATATTTTAATGTAATTTATAACCACAGGGAAATTTTAAATATTGAGACTAGCATGTCCAAAATACTTCTTGCTAGTCCTATCTCTTAGCTATATTTGCATTACAGCATGCCACTTAGGCTGTGGGAGATGTTCAATGAATGTCGATCAATATGATTTGTTGAACTGAATTCCCAGCCTTTCAGAAACCATTGGTGAAGCATTGTTTTTTTTTTTTTAACTTCCTTCATATTTTCTAAAATTATCAATGATTCTAGTTATTTGTAAATTAAAAGTAATTTTGCTTTAGAGTATTTTACAACACTTCAAGATATCACTTGAGGCCATGGGAGTAGAAAATCTTGCCCGGGGAAGCACTGAGAGCACAGAAATTTCAAGACCTCTCCAAGTTATCCTAAACAAAATGCAAAACCTAAATCACATTGTGCACCATGGAAGGCAGTTGTACCATATGGAAGTAAATCCTTTACAAAGATTTAAAAATTTGAAAAATATTTAAATATATGTATGTCTGTGAATATTTTTCCAGATGAGTGTCCAATTCAACATATACTTTTTTCTTTATGTAGTGCTCCTGGAAGTGGCCCCATGTTCAAATCAACAACTGTTACTGTGAGAGAAAACTGTAATGAAATTTCTCCAAGTGTTGTTGTGGATTCAGTAAATAACCAGCAAGATTCCAAATACGCTTTCATTCATAGTGAAGAGAATACGAAAGACGTTGTTGCTGCAGACCCAGAAAACACAAATAATTATACAGAAAAAAATAACCAAGTCAGGGATCAGGCCCAGGGAATTCACAGACACAAAATTGGCTTTTCTTTTGCATTTCCAAAGAAAGCATCCTTGAAGCTGGAGTCCTCAGCTGCAGCATTCTCCGAATACAATGATGATGCCTCTGTGGAAAAGGAACTTAGCAGAAAAAGTAGGTTCCTCCCTGGCGCTTGTCACCTTCACCTGTCTTCACCAGCTGATGTGCTTTTGAGTTCTGAGGAGAAAGCTGATGCCTTCCTTCCAATGGAGGCAATGTGTATTGACAAAGAAACTGCTCAAACTCCAGAAATGAGAGAGATCACGAGTGAAAAAGATTCACTCCTATTACCTTCATTTTGCCAACTTCAGCTCCCTTTATCTTCGGATGCAGATAATTGCCAAAAGTTAGTCCCATTAGCAGATCAAATACCATTGGAAGACGTTGTTTTTATGAAAGAAGACAAACCTGTGAATTGTATTAATTCTGAGTCTTTAGGACACAAATCCACAACTCTCGATCTGTCTAATGATTGTATGGCTGTGCAACCTCCCACAGAGGAAAACATTAAGGATAATGATGTATCTACAAATGAGGTTGAAAATAAAAATGGTCCTGAGACACTGACCTCTTCAAATACTAAAGAGGATAACCCAAATGTACATAAAAAAACAGATTTCCAAAAAAGACAATGTGATCCGTTTGTACCTGTACTTAACAAACATGGATCGACCATTCTTCAGTGGCCATCAGAAATGCTGGTCTACACAACTACAGAACCATCAATTTCCTATAGCTGTAACCCTCTCTGTTTTGACTTCAAGTCCACTAGACTAAATAATAATATATATAAAAATAAGATGCCCTTAAATCATCCTGATTCTGAGGAGAAGGGAGAAGATGTCTGTAAGACATCAATTTCAGATTACAAGAACCTTTCTACTGTAGAAGTCACTGATTGTGAAATTAGAGGTAGCAGAAATGAGTGCACCCAAGTCACTCCTCTTTTGGCTGATGATATTCTCTCTACTAGTTGTGAATCTGGAAAAAACGAGAATATGGGTCAGAAATATAAAAATATTTCCTGTAGGGTAAGGAAAACAGGAAAGTATCATTATACTAAAAATCCAATGAAACATGACAATCTAGATAAGAAATGCAATAAAATAAAGTTGAAAGATAATCAACACTGGTTCCATAAAAGCAGAAGAAAGAAAAAGAGAAGAAAATTATGTCAACATCATCACAGAGGGAAAATCAGTGAAACAGGGACTCACCACAAAATGGAAACAGAGAATAGTTGTAGTGATACAACTAGGAAAAATCCACTGGAACCAATTTCAGAAAAACACAATTTAGCTGCAGAGCAATTACTTGATTCACATCAGTTACCTGACAAAAGGCCTGTATCAGCATCCGTATACTTAAATGAAAATGAAGAAATGTCTAAAATATGGAACAGTGAATCCAATGATGATGAATCTATCAGCTCCAGGAAACACTGCAAAAAGAACACAATAGTTCCAAATGGACAATCGAATCCAAAAATAATACATCCTGGGAAACAAAATTTAACATATTCCAGAACTTATTGTTGTTGGAAAGCTAAAAGGTCAAACTATAGACAGGATGAGCAATGTTTGGTTCTTCAAAATGACATGAAAGGCACGAGTCCGAATCAGGCTGTTAAAAGAGGTTACAATTCTGTCACGAATGAATCAGAAAGAGTCTATCGAAAACGTAGGCAACATTCATATTCTTATTCCTCAGATGAAAGTTTAAATCAACAAAGTTGTTTGCCAGAAGAATTTCTGAGGCCCCCAAGTTCTTCAGTTACTTCCTGTAAGCCTAAGAAGAAACGGAGGAGAAAAAGAAGCAAAGTCCACACTGGATTTGAAACTTTGGAAATCAAAGAAAATACAGACTTTCTCATGAAAGAAAATTCTTCACTATGTCACCTGGATGGGGTAGCAAGTGAAGACATGGAAAAAGAAATAAAACCACAAGAAGATGCACATACTGAAAGGAACTCAGAACAAACGAACCAAGTAACTAACCAACTAGCTTTGCACACTAGCAGTGGCCTTCATCCTGAAACCAGTGGTGTTGCTGAGCACTCGGTAATGGAGACCACAACAGGTGGTTTGTCAGATGTTACTAAGGACCCCACTGCATCTATCTATGTCTCTAGTGCCCCAACAAAAGAAGCATTCGACAATACCTTGCTTGGTCACAAAGAAGAAAGTGAGACTGTAAATATTAATGAGAAGCAAATTCCTTTCAAGGTGCCTAATATTGAAAAGAACTTTAGACAGTCGCAGTCTAAGTCATACCTTTGCCGTTATGAACTGGCTGAGGCCCTTCCACAAGGAAAGGGGAATGAGGCATCCCCTGAGTGGCTTCATTATAATTCAGGAATCCTTAACACACAACCACCATTACCATTCAAAGAAGCACATGTCAGCGGTCATACCTTTGTAACAACTGAGCAAATCTGGACTCCGATAGCTTTACCAGAACAAGCACTGTTGATCCCAATAGAAAACCATGACAAATTCAAAAGTCTACCATGTGAGGTCTACCAGCACATTATACAGCCGAACGTGTTGACCAACAAGGTCAAGCTTACCTTTCCTCCAGCTGCCCGCCCACCCCCTGGCGCACCTCTGCAGCCTTTGCCTTTGCAGCAGCCCCTATGTTCTACCTCCGTAACCACGATCCATCACACTGTTTTGCAGCAGCATGCTGCAGCAGCTGCAGCCGCAGCCGCAGCCGCAGCTGCGGGGACCTTCAAAGTGCTTCAGCCACACCAACAGTTTCTTTCCCAAGTCCCAGCTCTCCCCAGAACATCATTACCTCAGATCTCAGTAGGACCAGTAGGACACAGGCTTTGTCCTGGTACTCAGCCGACTTTTGTTGCTCCTCCTCAGATGCCAATCATCCCAGCTTCTGTTCTTCATCCGAGCCATCTGGCCTTCCCACCTCTACCCCATGCTCTCTTCCCTTCACTGCTTTCCCCACACCCTACTGTCATTCCTCTGCAACCCCTCTTCTAGTCATATCCATAAAATAGAAAGAAAACACCCATGTGAAAACTGTTACTATAGCATAAATGTTCATATAAATGGATAATTGGCTGTTCAACTGGTTGAAACAAAATGGCCAATGTATGGCTTCATTGATTTGAAATCATTTACTGTAAGTGTAATGATGCAAATAATTTCTTAAGTTTCTGATATATATATAATATTAAAGTAAAGCACTGAATAGTTTAAAAATCAATACAATATATGCTGTATATTAAAATGATGTCTTAAGAATATGTATAATGTACATAAAATATATTTATAGTACTGTAATTTATGTTGTAAAGTATGCTCTTTGTTTTTTTTTAATCTTTGTGTATTTGCACCAATTTACTGTTTAGACAAAGCTGATGCACTATGTTTTGTACCTTGGTCCTTGAAACTGTAAATTCAGTGAAATATATCTCTTGCAATAAATTTTTGTTAACTATTTAAGTAAATCAAACTTCCGTTTCTAGGTGGTTTTCGCAGTTTTAGGAATGTGTAGTAATGGTAGGTATCTTATATATATTGTTTTTTTTCTGTCCAGTGGCATTTTGGAACCTCTAAGGCACAACAATATCTTTGGAACTCTATCAATATTTAGATAATGTTATCTTTCAGAAAAAGTATAACAAAGTGTAACAAAGGCTCTACTTGCTTTTCTGTTTATTCTAATATTGTTTATATTCAGAGTTTACATATTTCTGATCCTCTTATTAGACAGTAAGCCATGGAAGTTCACATTCACACTCAAGTAATGTTAAGTGTGGAGAGATAATATCTCAAAAATATGCCAAGTATGTAGTGTTTCTGGAGTAACTCTAAATTAGTATTAGTAGACAAAAAATTGCAAACAGTCACTGTAAGTGCTTACAACATTTTTAAATGTTAAAATTTTCTAATTTAAATATATATTTCAACTTTAGAAAATATACAATTATAAGTGTTGATACAATATAAGGCATAAGCTTATTAATCACCATCCATTAAGTGACATGTGTTGAATAGCATAAACACATTCTGTATCTGAATATAAAACCAGGAGTTGCTCAATGACAAGGATAAGTTATGAGATCTGCATCGTTTGGTGACTTGGTCATTGTATGAACATCATGGAGTGCACTTACACAAATCTACATGGTACATGTCAATCATAGCACATCTTCTCTGGATACAATAAAAAGATGGGGCAAATTCATGATGTGATCTGGTGCAAAATGGCATACCGTGAAAAGCATTTTGAGTAAAAAGAGTGCAATTGAAAATGATGATAAAAATATAAGCTAGTGGGCCGGCACTGTGGCAGAGTGGGCTATGCCTCCACTTGTGATGCCGGCATCCTATATGGGCACTGGTTCTAGTCTCAGCTACTCCTCTTCCAGTCCAGCTCTCTGCTATGGCTTGGGAAGGCAATGGAGGATGAGCTGAGTGCTTGGACCTTTGCATCTGTGTGGGAGACCCAGAGAAAGCTCCTGGCTTGGGTCTGGCCCAGCTCCAGCCAGTGTGGCAATTTGGAGAATGAACCAGTGATTGGAAGACCTTTCTCTCTGTCTCTATCTCTCTCTCTGTCTGTAGCTCTACCTCTCAAAGTAAATAAATAGAATATTTGAAAAAGTAGGATAGTAAATACATATTAGTAAAATAGTAGTTGCTATCATTATCCAATATTATGTACTGTACGTAGTTGTATGAGCTATACATCTAAATGACTAACACACCGCAGATTTGCAGTAGAAACACACTCTTAATGTGCTGCACTGTGACAGTAGAATGAGTATGATATCACTAAATCATAGAAATTGGTCAGATTTATTTATATAGAAAGGCAGAGAAACAGACAGGTATAGACATCTCCCATCAAATAGTTTACTTCCCAAATGCCCAGCACAGCTGGGATTCTTCCATACCAAAGCATGAATCCCATGACACCTTATGGTTGTCAGGGACCCAATTACTTGAGGCATCACCTGCTGCCTCCCAGAGTACACATTAGCGGGAAGCTGGAACTGGGAGCTGAGTCAGCTGAGTCAGATTCAGGCATCTCTGGTGGCATCTCCACCACTATGCCAAATACCCACTCCCAGTTCCATTATGTTGTGAGGCCACAGTCTGATGTGAGGGTCATTGTTGAGCAAAACATCGTCATGTAGCACATGACTATACTCTTAATGAGACTCTGGAAATGGAATGGGGAATAAAAAAGTTGCCTTTTAATTTGCAAATCTTTCTAGTAGCCATGTTTGTATTGTATTTGCTTATCATCTAGGAACAATAAGGCACTCTCCTCATCATCCTCCCATATTCCAATTTTATTTTAATGGGTTTTGCCTTATTGTTTTGCAAGTGCATCTATATTTACTGAGCAATATAATTATTCAATAGAAAGCTAAAGAATAACACACTTTTTCCCAAGAAAATTTTGTAATATATATGTGTCCCCGCCCATGCCATTTGTTAAGACAGTGTGTTCATTTATGCCTGCTAGGGCAGATTCACCTTTCTTTGTGCAAATGACAGGACGCTGGCACCCTAGAAATAGATCTGGGTGTAAGAAAGCCCAACTGAGTCTCTTTAGAGTAGATTTAAAGTGATCCTCTACTGAGAAAATATTATTTCCTTTGGCTACCAGAAGACATGGATTACCCTAAAACATTTAGACCAATGGAGAGTGTTGCTATATCAGAATAATCAATGTTGAATTCTATGTTGAGTAATAAAAATAAGGGATAACATCTATATCATTTACTTTCATGATTACTTGCCATAATAATAATGAATTTAAATGTTTGCCTGAAAAATGCTTGTGAAATCTCGAATATAGCATATTATAATTGAAAAATAAGTGGACAAAAATTGCAAGAAAACAATTCTATTTCAAATGCTCTAAGATAGTATGTTCCAAAAATGAGAACTAAAATTGGAACAGATGATTTTTTCCCCAAGCAAATATGTGAAACTATCTTTGAAGATAAAGTACATGGGGATATCAACTGGGAAATGCTGACCCAGTTTGTTTTTCATCTGTCAGAGCAGAATTGTTTCTTCTGCTGTTTAAGAAAAAAATCACACCAAGTGTTTTACTAGAAAATGTAGATTTTCCCTCCTATCTTTTTTTTGACTACCATCTAGATAATTCACTTCTTACCTTTGTTATTATACTGGAATTCATTTTGTTCCTGATCTTCTCCTTTCTTAATTTCATTGCAGACATTATGTAGGTTTGTGTTATCTCCATGTTTTCTTTTTCTGTGACATCATTCCTTTAATTTTTTCAGTTCTGTGACTCTTTTATATTTTATTGTTGTTGTTAAATGATGTGGTTAGACATGCTTAGCTTTTTAATTATAATAATATATTTGATTGCACTACACACACACACACACACACACAATAGAAATCCCTGCAAAGTTTGATGAGGAAAATTCTTAGTTACAATGAATTGAAACTCAGATTGACAGATAAATTGATTCGTTCTCAAGTATATTAATGGCTGTGCAAGAATCTGAAATCTTAGTTAAGTACTATAAAAGCCATTCTGATTATAAACAATTCATCTAGATATTTAATATTATTGCTTTCACAGTCTGGACATTCCTTATTATTATTATTACTATTTATGTATTAGGGTCTAAAAGTGAATGGATAGTGAGATAATTGTTCATATATTCTGATATTACCAACACCACAATCAAAAGGAATCTGGCAAATGGGCTGAAGATCAACAAAAAGCCAAGTGAACTAAAAGATTAATCAGGAAGGAGTTATCAGGACTACATGGCACACTCATTTCGATCACCAGCTGATAGCTTCCCCATAAATTTTATCTGAAAACTGAAATCCCAGTTTTTTTCCAGGAATGAATAATTGTACTTTCTGTATACTATGGTAATTTAAATGAGTAACATTATTGTTTACCCACCATTTCTACTCTACACAGTCATTACTATGGTAATTGTTACTGCAAAGATGAGTGCTTTAGCACATGCTTTCAAATCTGAATGTGGAAATTAAATGTAGCCAACTAACAAAATGGGAAGAAAATTCATCCACAATTTCAACTACCATGCATTTGTCAATATCATGTTTTCTCTAAGCTGTTGAAGATACATATCAGACTGTCCACAAAGCATAAAACTTGTATATCTTCCAAATATTTTAATCTCAACCTCAGACTCATCTTCTGACTCCATAAGCACAACCAAAACCTGTTTTTTGTACCATGTCCCTAAATTCTGTGAAAGCCATTACAATTTGTTACTGAAGCCAGAAACCATGTTATACCAACATCAACAAAATGAATGAACGATTTTCTTAGATATTTCTCAAATGTTTCCACTTTCACAGCATATATTTTCTATACAATTCTAGTTCTAGTAGTTTGTAAGCTGAATTACTAATTTAAGTAAATATTCAATCCTCCCAAACCTCCCATTTCTGCAACCCATCCTGCCCACTGCTGTCAGGGTTATATTTTAATAATATAAACTTATTATCATATGCCTTTACATTAAAACCTGTAATGGGTCCTCTGTTAACCTCACAACAAATACAAACATCTTTGGCATTTCATGGAAAATCCATGGGGAGGTAGATGCTAGCTTGCCTGTTCAGGTTGATAGATTCCAGCAGTCCTCTGGGACAACCATTCTAATATACTCAGCTAACATCTTTGAGGTTTTATGAATACATACTCTTTTTCCTACAATGCTTTCCATCCTATGTTTTTCCTCTCTTTGATAACATTGAGACAAAATTCAACTTGAGTGTCAGTTTTGTTCAGGCCTTTGTTCCCAGTGTTCCCCTCTCTCCAGATGAGATGGCTACCTGTCCTCTGTCCTCACATGATGTGCTGTGCAAAAATTTTGTTATAAGGTGCCCTCTGCCTTGAATATATTACCTTGTTTGTCAGATTCACACGATGAAGAGCTCCATGAGTCAATGTAGAATGTGACAGATAATAAGCACTCAAATATTTGTTGAACAAGGGAACAAAATGGGTTTAAAAGTATAATTAAAATATATGCTGAGGGGATTAGAGACTTTAGAATTGTCATTGATTATTTTACATCAAGCTGGTCTTCAATAAAACTAAATGAAGAGATAATCTTCAAAATTTTGGGTCTCAAACTGTTAGGAAGGAAGAATTTCAACTTTAAGAAAATTACGAATCATTTTAAATGGAACTCTAAAAGCAAAAATCTAAGCATGACTTGAATCCTTTGCCCAGCCCCACAAGGAAGCCCCAAAGTCCACTGTATTTCTCTATCTATGTCTATATAGCTATTTATCTAGATCTACCATCTATTTATATGTCATGATATCTATCATGTATCATCTGCAATCTAATAGATCATCTATCATTTCCTACCTTTATGTTCATCTTAGTAGTTGTCACAAACAATAAAGTACTGTGCATCAGACAACAAACTAGTGTTTAGAGATAGATAAATAAGTAGAGCAGAGTTGCTATTTAGGTATCTAAGTCTAGTAGGGGAAACATATATGCAAAATTTCATATTTATTAATCTGAAGTTTGCTATTTCATTATTAATAGCCAAAAAAGGAGTTTATACTCACCAATGTATTTTCCTGACTGTCCTTTGTCCTCCTTTTCTCTACACTTTGTCTACTTTACTTTATCTCTACTTATTTGTCTAGCTAATCCACTGTCACTAGTGTGTCTCTCACAAGACAGTGTCGCCCTGTGGAAAACTTTCTAATAAACTGTTTTCTTAGTCTTCAAAGTATTACTTATGAATTAAGAGCCATGGTTTGGGAACCAGTTTTGTTGTGCAATGGATTACATTCTGGCTTGTGATACCAGCATCTGGTATTGGAATGCCAGTTAGAGTCCCAGTTGCTCTGTTTCTGATCCAGATTCCTACTAATGTGCCTGGGAAGGCAGCAGAAGAAAACTCAAGTACTTCAACATTTGCTATCCAATCATAAGGGCATGATGGAGTTTCTGGTTCCTGGATTTAGCCTGACCCAGAACTGGTTGTTAAATCCATTTGGGATGTGAACCAGAGGGAAAAATCAATCTCTCTCTCACACTCTCAATCTGTCTCTCCTCTGTGTGTGTGTGTGTGTGTGTGTGTGTGTGTGTCTCTCTCTCTGCATTTTAAATAAAATACATAAATAAATAAATACCCAAGATTCTACTTTAGGGGCTATGCTCTTTTTTCCTAAGTGTTGAAGACAGCTGAAATCTAGCGTATCATCTGCCATTCTTGTGAATGTGTCCCTCTCCACCATCCAGGATAAATTGATTAGTATATAGGAAAGAATTGATTTTCCTTTACAAATGGCACCATTGTAAAGGTCAAAACTCCAGAGGAAGATGCTTCTAATTATTCATATTGGCATCTTATAGACTACCCTGAGTTCCCAACCCTTGCAAACATGAGCTATAGAATCTACTTGTCAGAAAACTCCTGATAGAAAAGTAAGCAGGTAACCAGCTTTCATTGCTTTTTTAGTCTTATTCTTTTGAATAATGTCTTTATTTTTATTTATTGTGTCTTTTTATGGTAATAGTGGAAAATCTATATTTATATACTTACCTAGTTTTTCTTTATCAGAATTATGGTTTTAATTGCCAACTTTTAATTTTTTCATAAACTGCTTCTGAATATTTCCTGGTGCTATTTTTTACCTTAACCCTGTTTGGAATACTGTATCAGAGGTCTTTAATTAAAAATAGATATCATTCCACTTTAATTGAACTCAACATAGTTTGTTTACTATTGTTACCTTTTTATCTAGTTTGTATTCATTAGCTTTTGACTATTATAACTGTCATTGAATATTATTTTATTGTATAATTCAATGTGTTATCAGTAATTTATGTAGAACACCTAAGATCTTGGGGAGGTGCCCACATATTAAGTAAAGAAGTGTTGATAAAAGGCTTTACATAAACCCTTCAGACATCTACAAATAGGTTTTTCCATTCACTCCAACATTTAAATCCCATAAATATCAACTTTACCAGACCTAAATTTTCATCAGGCCCTAGAAGAATTAAAATTCAGTGAACTAGAAGCAAGACTATCATGTATAAACCAAACCATCTCACTGGCTTAGTACCATTACTGGGCTTCAAACTGGAAAACAATCTCATTTTATAAAACCCCTCAATATTCTACTTACCTCTCAAGTGAGGGTGAGACTTGCGCCTTCCTTGCTCCTATGAACACCATACTTTGTTCTGTCGAATACATTTGCTGCCTGTGGTTTGCCATGTTGTATTTTTCCAGTTGATCCAACCCCTAACTGTTGCCTATAAGCTACCTGGACTCCGTGTCTCAGTCCTCCACATGGTAATTGTTGAAGACATGTGTGACATACGTTATACAAACCCACCACAGTTGAAGAAATCATATTTGCTAAATGTTTTTCTGAACTTGTGTGAGCTACAATATTTTAAACTGAAGGGGAATGAGTTTTTTTTAATTTCATTTATTTGATTATTTAACTTTGAAGCCTATACTAAATTTTCAAAAATTTTAAAAATAACTGTTTCAAATTAATAATATGAGTTTCAACTACTCTTCTTACCTTATCAGTTGAATTTTAACCTAATGATTTTACAAAAGGCTACTATTTCAACTTTTGTGGATTGGCAAGGAATCAGTCTCTGCATTAGAATCATAAGCCTAGAACAGATTATATGTTTTATTAAGTGGCTTCTCATTCTGAAAAGATATACAGAAATAAAATAGTTTACAGAAATATATTCCACATAAGAGGAATCTTATTTCTGCCATGCAATGCAACTCTCCAGCCCACAACCTTTGTAACCCACAAATTTTATTGGGCAATATGAAACACAATATAATATTTCCAGCATTTCCAGCATCAGAAATTACAGTTGCTATAATTATAATATCCAGGCATTAATTGTATTTATTTATTTATTTATTTTATTTTTTTTTTGATAGGCAGAGTGGACAGTGAGACAGAGAGACAGAGAGAGAAAGGTCTTCCTTTGCCGTTGGTTCACCCTCCAATGGCCGCCGCTGCAGCCGGCGCACCGCGCTGATCCGATGGCAGGAGCCAGGATCCAGGTGCTTTTCCTGGTCTCCCATGGGGTGCAGGGCCCAAGCACCTGGGCCATCCTCCACTGCACTCCCTGGCCACAGCAGAGGGCTGGCCTGGAAGAGGGGCAACCGGGACAGAATCCGGCGCCCCGACCGGGACTAGAACCCGGTGTGCCAGCGCCGCAAGGTGGAGGATTAGCCTATTGAGCCACGGCGCCGGCTCTAATTGTATTTATTTATCCACTATGCTAATACCTAACACTCTTTTGGCGAAGCTGATTCAAAGCCTGGAGCCAGGAGATTCTTTATGTCTCCCACATGGGTGCGAGGACTGTTACTTGGGCCACACTCCACTGCTTTCCCAGGCACATTAGCAAGGAGCTGGATCAGAAGTGGAACAGCCAGGACTTGAACCGAGATACCAGCATTTCAGGCAGCGGCCTTATGAGCTATGCCATGCCAGTCCAGCTCTTTTCAGATTCTAAAGGATTTATTTGTAAAATTAAGAATCAAGATGTTTTTCCAATATTCATATCACATAACAATGTCATTTCACATAAATAGAATTTAACTACAAGTATTTGCATAGAAAGGATACTACAGAAGTACAGTTTTACATAAATGAGTGTAGCTAAGCTAAAGGAAGCTATTAAAGCACACTATGTACTGTGAAGTTGTTAGTTTCCATTTATATTAAGAATTGATTTATCTATTTTGACTAGAATGACAGTTTACTAATCGTAAAAATGTTTATAAAATTGGCTGCAAATATACAATTTTAGATGGAGTATAAAATATAACTATATTAAAAATAATACATAGCTGTGTTTCCATAAACAAATTTAAAATTAAGTACACTTACAAACTATGAGTTTGGATCTTAGTGGATTTTTACAAAATATATTTAAATTCATGAGTTGTGACATTCAAACTGCTTTGCAGTACTGAATTCTAGCATCTGCTGCAAATCCTGGGCAGTGTTCCTGTGATGGTACACTCTACCTTTACACTCACAGTCTAGAGGTTGAGTAGAACAAGCCACATTGCTCTTGTGAAACACTATCCCATCATGCCTTCAAGAAGAACAAATATGTTACTTTCTCATTTGAAGGGTCAGGACATTTCAAAGGAGGTGAAAAATAATTACAAAGCAGGAGTATATGTGTTAAAACAATGCATTGGGCATGGTTTTGTCTTGTAATAAATTCAGCCACTCACATGAGGGTAGTTCCTAACCTGACTCACTTGCCCTCGTCTACACCTCATCTCCCCTGAAAGTGCCTTCATATTGGCACCCTATCATGGATGATACTACCATTCATGCTTCAGCAAATAATTAATTTTCTTTTCCTTCCCTTCCTTCCTTTCCTTTCTTCCCTCCCTTCCCTTTGTCCCTTCCTCTCTCTTTTTCCCCTTTCCTTTCCTTTCCTCTCCCCTTCCTTCCTTCCTTCCTTCCTTCCTTCCTTCCTTCCTCTTTCTTTCTTTCTTTCTTTCTTTCTTTCTTTCTTTCTTTCTTTCTTTCTTTCTTTCTTTCTTTCTTTCTTTCTTTCTTTTTCTTTCTTTCTTTCTTTCTTTCTTTTCTTTCTTTCTTCTTTCTTCTTTCTTCTTTCTTCTTTCTTCTTTCCTTTCTTTCTTCTCTCTCTTTTTCTTTCTATCTCTTATTTTCTTCTCTTTTCCTTCCTTTCTTTATTGTCTGCCTGCTTTTTTTGTTTGTTTTCTGAAGTCTACATCTCTCATTTAGGTCTAGCACATAGGAAGGGTCCTGGAAGGCTGCTCTCTGCTAGTCATTATTACTCCTATTTCCAGAAGACTCAAGGCATTAATTTCTGAATGTGCAGGAGCCAGGTCTCCACAGACAGGCAGCTTTCCTGAAGACTTCCTGATGATTACTGCTCACTGTCTCTCATAGTCAACTATATTCTCAGGTACATTATGCACAGATCTGTTTGTAAAACTGTGACGCACCTTTTTTCTTATGTCATCAATAAATCTCATTTTCCTTTGGTCTATACAATGAATAAATATATTTATTCAAGGAGATGTAATGATAACTATTGTAAAAATTATTTAATAAATATTTAATCAAGACCACTTGCTCTCAAATTTACCTAGTGATAGTGGGAATGAGTTAAAGTAGTTATGCCTAAAAATACTACTCAGGTTGTAACTATGTATGCTCTTTTTTGAGAAATCCTTTGAAATCAATACCTTGTTTAGGCAAATTTGTCTCTGAGGATCATTTATGTTTAATGTGTGCCAGCAACACAAGTTGGCTCTGAAAAGGCAACAGAGAGTAAAAAGACCGTCAGCAAGGATTTTACCATCTACATCAGGAAATGGAAAAATAAACAGACAAATCTAATAAGATGTGCTAAGCCATACTAAAATGCACCAAACATGACACATTAAAAGAAAATAGGAAATTTTGATGGATGTGGCCAAAAATAAGCAAAATAAAAAGTAGAGAGCTCATTTATGATTTTATACTTAAGTCAATAGTCATGATTTGCTATTGAAATGATAACTATTATCAGAGTAGAATATTAAAAATATCATTAAGGCTACACAAGAAAGAGGGAATCAGTAAATGTGCATTTATTTGTGGATATTCAGGATGCCAGAAAAATAAAGGATGAAGCTGCAGCTAGCAATAGAAATAAAGTTGGTTAGATAATCTAAAAGTTAAATAATCTAGAACCATCTAGATAGAGGTAAAGTTTTACAAAAGCGTGAAAGGGGATTTTAAAATTAAATTTATGTTTCTGGCCTGGGCTATTAGGTCAAGATGATCATTCACAAATAAAAAAAAGACTAAATGCAGAACTGGAAGTCAGTATACAAAAGCTGGGTCACTGTTATGGGGATGGGAGGTAATACTTTTGTGTATTATAGTTTTGCAAGATGTTATTATTTTTGGTATCTGGGTTAAGGGTTCATGAGACATGTCAATATTGTTTTTACAAATGTATGTGAATCTGTAATGATCTCAAAGTTAAACATTGTTAAAAGAAAAAGTCAACGTTTCTAAGTTGTATCCAAGTAGATAAGTCTTATAAATAGTTACATATATGGTAGAAACACTTCGATACAAACCAATAAGAACTTACTTGCATCAGTTATTTGATTAAGATGAGAATGCATACAAAATGCACATTTGCACAAAGGAGCAATTTAAGCATAACATATTAAATCACCAGATCTTCTTGCAAATTAAATGAATGAATATTATCTAAAGACATTTGCTTTGAATTTGTTTTCTCTTTGATATTGTTGATAATCTTTTCTTATGTAACAACCCATATACACAAAATGAATCATACATCATTTCCAAGCTTATTTATTTAAAGTGTGTTGAGGATTTAGATATACTTTGAAACAAATCAAGATAGTTTTTTAAATTATGTATTCTTCTCTAGTTTTATGTCGTCATACTGATACCATAGTTGACATAATTTATTTAAAAAACACCTTAATTTAGAATCTCTAACATATTAACTGATAAAACTCAATCTATTTTCACTTGGCTCATCATTTTACTTAACAGTGAATTAAATTGTATAATTGTAGTAACAAATTCAACATGAACAAAGTGATATGGCAAAAAACAAATCATGGCAAGCAACAGCAGTAAAAATACAATGGTATCCTACTTAATAGTCTAACAGTTTCACATTATGATTTGAGAATCAGTTTTATAATAAGTTAAGGATCAATTATTCTTAAAAAATTGAAATACAGATCATTTTAAAAATAATCTGCTGCCTATGTCAGAAGCTCAAAGAAAATAATATACCAAAAACATTACACTTGGAATCATCATCTAACCCATTTTTTTACTTATCTATTTTACTTGAACATGGTTTATTATAAAGTATTAGAACCACCAAGTGCATTTTAATGAAAATCTTAGAAGGTTTTGTGGGGAGCAACTTGGACTAGACTAAGTTACTGGAATTAAGACTTATTCTATGCATCTGCTCTCCCACAATATGGCGCTGGGAGAGGAGTAAACAACTTCTACACAGTTGCCTCTCTTTGGAGGAGAGCAGCATGCTCGGCATGTGGGTAGCAGAGTTGGGATTGGTGGAAGAGGACTATAAAGGAGGAGAGAGACAACATGCACCAGGAACATCTAAGGGGAACATCCGGATAACATCTGAGCAGCCCCCGAGAGAACCGGCCGGCGGTGTGCTGCTCCCCCGTGGAAGTGGGGAAAGTGGCAGGGGAACCGCCCTTCCACGGAGGTGGAAGGATTGGCAGCCAACCCGGGAAGGACCAGCAGCAAACCCGGGAAGGGCTGAGCAGACAAAAGAACAGCGCAGGGTCTAGTGTCGTTCCTCCACAAAGAGGGGGAGCGACAGGTTTGAGTAAATGTATAAAGAAGGAAAAAATGAAATGCTTCTATTTGCAACAAAATGCTTATAACTGGAAACCATTAAAGTTAGTGAATTAAGCCAGTCCCCAAAAGACAGATATCATATGTTTTCCCTGATCCGGAGTAGTCAATATAGTACCTAAATTGTAATCTCTCGGAGTGATATGGACAATTTGAGATTCGATGATTGTTTGCAGCCCTTTTCTCTACTGTTGAAGAACAGTGTTTTTTTCTTGATACTATTTGTTGTATTCTTTATATAGTGTAGGGTGAACCTTATGAGTACAAAGCATACTGAAAATATATCTTTGTAAAAATTAAGAGTGGAATACAAGAGGGAGAAGGAAGAAGTGTTGGAGCATGGAGAGAAGGGAGAGTGGGGTGGGGAGAATCACCATGTCCCTAAATCTGTTTATATGAAATACATGAAACTTGTATACCTTAATTTTTTTAATTAAAAAATAAAAACCAAAAATTGAGCTTGGGAAGAGAAAGAAGATAAGAGAGAAACAAAATAGAAGTTTCTCTAGAATTTAGACATGTACTAAGGAATTATTACATCACAGAAATAGTGGCAACAGAAAATTTAAGTAGAAGATCCTGAGGGGCAGGTAGTTGGTCTAGCTGTTGTGTTGCCACTTGGGATGCCTGCATCCCAACCAGAGTCCTTGAGTTCAAGTCCTGGCTACGCTCCTTCCAATCCAGCTTCCAGCTAATGCACACTCATGGAGGCAGCAGATGATCATTCAATTACTTGGATCAGTGCCTCCCACATGGGAGACTTAAACTGAATTCTGAACTCTTTGCGTCTGCCTGACCTTAGCTGTTACAGTCATTTGGCTAATGAATCAGTGGTTATGACAGCTTTCTCTGTCTTTCAACCTTTCAAAACTAAAACGAAAATTAATATTTAAAATATGTTAAAGTGTTAAGTGGTATGTAAATTGAGTCATGCAGCTTTTATTTCATAATCTATGTTATTGCTGGTGATCTTGATATAGTAGTTTTAATAGAATTGTAAGCCAAGACGCCATATTGCATTGAGTTTATAAAAGAGTAATGGGTAAGAAAGCATATGAAATACTTTTTAGAATATCCACTAGAAAGAAATGGGATTATGATTTAGAAGACAAAAAAAGCCTTTCATCCTAATTTTTGATTTTTTAAAATTTAGTTATTTCTAAGACTTTTCTATATATATGAAAATTTGTGTAGCTACACTGCCAAGTATGCCAGTTAGCTTCTGTGCAACTTAGATTCTTGATATACTACATTATGGAAAATGTCAATTAAAACAGATAAACTATATTAAATCTTTAAAAAATGCTATTACTCATTTTTCCCTTAAGATTATATTTGAATGTGAGGAAACATCATTATATAAGGAAATCTGAATCATAATTATAAGATACAATATGAAAAATGACAGAGGGCAATCATGTGTACAAAAAACACTAAATTAATGACATTTGTGTGGGGAGCAGGGCCCGGCCCCCACAACATGGCGCTGAGAGGGAGTAAACAAGTTCTACACAGCGGCTTCGGCTGCTTCATCAATTTGACTAATGAGTTGCAGGAGCTGACCCAACCTCTGATTGGAGGAGAACAGCGTGCTCAGCACGTGGGCAGCAGAGCACGGATCGGTGGGAGAGGACTATAAAGGTGAGATAGAAGCAGCGCAGGGGGGGATTCGCTTATGCGCCAGAAGGCGCCACAGACATCTCACACCATGCGCCGAAAGAATAACAAGAATGCGGACACACACCAAGTGGAATGCGGTTAGAATGCGGTTAGCACAGGAGCAAACTTGAGCGCACAACGCAGAGTCATTCGCTTAAGCAACAGCGTCCGGTCCGGTGTCGTTCTCCCACGAGCCCGCGGAGGAGTGACAATTTGGAAAAGGCAAAAGGAAATTTGAGATTTTGTAATGATTATTTTTATTTTTTGTAAAGGCTATTTTAGCTTCATATGGGATATTTTTCCTTTAGAGTTCACAATGAATGTGAATGTACTGCATATACTTACTTGATATCATACTATAATATTCAAATATTCCATATCTCTTATCATTTCACAATGGAGATAAATTCAAATCAGTCACAATTTGATGCATAATTCATAATGTCAAAACGTTTTCCATTTTCAGTTTTATATTGTGTAACTCACTACATTAATAATATATTCTTTTTACTATTTTATCGACCATCAAAGTAATAGGACAAACCACTATAGCAAGGTTATTTGCACACATGATTTCTTAGAAAACAGAGATGAGGGCTGGCACCATGGCTCATTTGGTTAATCCTCGGCCTGTGGCACTGGCATCCCATATGGGCCCAGGTTCTAGTCCTGGTTGCTCCTCTTCCAGTCCAGCTCTCTGCTGTGGCCTGGGAGGGCAGTGGAGGATGGCCCAAGTACTTGGGCCCCTGCACCCGCGTAGGAGACCAGGAAGAAGCACCTGTCTTCTGGCTTTGGATCTGCGTAGTTCCAGCTGTAGAGGCCATTTGGAGGGTGAACCAACAGAAGGAAGACCTTTCTCTCTGTCTCTCGCTCTCTCTCACTGTCTAACTCATCTGTCAAATAAAATAAAATAAAAAAGAAAGAAAGAAAACAGAGATGGTGGGGTGGCAGGGGGGCATTTGTTGCAGAAGTTAAGATAATGCTTTTAGTAGCTACATCCCACATCAGAAGTGTCTGGGCTTGAGTCCGGGATCTGTTCCAGCTTCCTGCTAATGTAGGTCATGGGAGGCAGCAGTAATGGCTTGAGTAACGGGGTCTTGGCCACTCACATCGGAGACCTAGTTTGAGTTCCTAGTTCTTAGCTTCCAATCTAATCCAGTCTCTGCTGTTGCAGGCATTTGGGCATTGGGGGAGTGAACCAAGGGAATGGAAGATCAAACTCCCTCTCCTTCTCTCTCCTCACAGCCTTTCAAATAAACAAAACAAATAGATAAAAATTTAAAAATACAGGAAATAGAGGTTTTCCCTGTTCCTCTATATTCTTTGGGAGCAGTTTTAATTATTGTGTTAGTCAACTATAACTCAAGACACTTTTATAATACACAGAGACATTTGTAATTTGCTTATAGTACTAATTTTAAGCAAATTGATGAGATGTGGCATGCAATCAAGCATTTTGAACTTTCTAACTCCTTGTGGAATTCTGGCATTGGAACTAGAAGTCTTCTAGTTCATTCCTTAATCACATCGGTATTGTAATCAAAAAAAAGAAAAAGAAAAAAGGAAGCTCAGTGTAGAAGCGAATCAATAAACTCATCCATTTATAAGTCTGTCAAGTCATTTTCGTTAGTTTCTGATGGTACAAAAATATTGCATCAAAAAATTCTCTCCTGTGACAGTATGACAGTACAGTGAGTCAACAAATAGTAAAACAACCATCTAAGTGAGTTAATTCTCATGAAATTCAAGGGATTGATTCTCAACATTTTCTCTGGAAATGTATGCTTTCCCGGGCAGGTTGAGTTCATGAATGCTACCAAAGAGCTCATCTCAGTGGCCTCTACTGTATCTATTGAGGCAGGTGCCATTTCCTGCTAGGAGTCTCATTAGAGGCTTTTAAATATCATAGATTAAATAATCTAACATTTTCTCAGGATTAGCTCACGTACTCCCAAAATACACTTAGAAATAGAATGAAGATGAAAATATTCGAAACTGCTCTTTTATTACAAGAGTATAGTCTGGAACCCTGGAAGTTAAACTGAATCTCTTAAACTGTAGTGGGAATAAGAGATTAACCTCCGTTAAGAATTTAGACTGTTCAGGAGCATGGTCTTTGGAAAGAGATGGCTCTAGAACTGAACGCCACCACTGCTATGGGACCAAATGTTGGTGTCTCTCTGGAATTTACATGTGGAAGCCTTCATGATGGAATTAACATCGCTATAAACTGAAGGAGAGAGAGAAAGGCCCTATGAGGACACAGCAAGAGCCCTCAGCAACACCTGACCATGCCGTTCCCGGGTCTTGGATTTCTGGCCTCCAGAGCGATGAATGATACATTTCTCTTTGAAAGTCATCCAGTCGATGACATTTTGTTACGGCAGTCTTCTCAGATTAAGGCAGTTACTTACTAGTTACGGAATTAAGACTGTTAACTTCTTGGAATCTCAGCTTCACATAAGTTACATAGAATTATAATAGTAAGGCTCATCAGAATGAAATAAAATTCTTATGCACTACTGGCTTATTGAAAGCGCTCATAAAGCTGAGCTACCATTTTCATTATATTTCCTTGTCTGTCTTTGCACAGCTAACCAGAAAAAAAAAATCTGAAACAGGAAATTGATTTATTTAAAAAGTGCTCCCAGAAGACACTAGAAAGAGAATAAGGAAAACAGAAAGGGAAATAGAAGTGAAAAAGGTTGCTATTTGTAAAAAGTCTCAAGAAAGGCACATTTATCCTGATCCCACAGGAAAGCTTGGATGTGTAAGCTCCACTTGAGTGTTTGTCTTGATTAGAGGCACAGTGAGCTTTCAATGCAAGCACCAATCAATCATTGGCTAAGAGCAGCCATCAGGAAACAAACCCTCAGCTTCTCTCAATCTTTGCAAGTGTAGGCAAAGTGGCACCAGGATCCCAAGGGAAGTTCTCTGAAGCGAGTTGCTGGTACAGGGCAGCAGAAACAGATTTACAGAGAAGACGGAGAAGGACAAAGGTAAACAGTGAAAGGAATTCCAGTGTCCGCTGCACTGGCTTTGTTTTCTCTGGGTCTTTCCTCATTTACCTTTAATACCTCTTTAGAATCATATAGCTGGTTTTTGTCATTTGGTTTTTTCCAAAGGGAGTTATTCTGCTTTCCTTCTCGCTCTCTCCAAAGTTTACAACAATTTTTCTACCTTAGAGGAAGACCTGAGAAAACATTTTCGTAAGGAAGAGGTGATGAGAGGCAATTCTCCATGTGGCTCCTCTCATAATTCTGCCTTTCCTGTTGAGGCATTGAATACTTTTGTTGTAAATTATTGTTCAGGGTTGTTTAAAAAGTGAACAAAACGTGGAATGAATGATAGTTTCTCCTTCTGGAACAAAGGGTGGCATGCTTACTGTCTGTATTTAAAACAAACAAGCAGATTATGTGCCCTGATCAACATCTCCTGTCCCTTTTCCAGCTCAGAGAACCTGCACATGAATGATTTGCTACAGAATTTCCCTTCATCACTAATCTGAGACGCATGCTTCTATCAGAATCCATGGAACTGGCATGCTAATTTGCTAACTTTCAAGTAGGGTAAATTCTCAGACTCTTCACACCTTTTGATCTGAAAGGAATTCATGTAAATTGCTTATATTATTTGCTGTTGTTTTATATATTTTTTAGCTTGGCCATTTTCTATAATAGTCTTCAATCTCTTGCTACAAAAAAAGTACAAATAATGCACTAAACATATTGGGACAAATATTACGTCTCTATCTTACAATACACTGGTTAACTACATTTGAAAATTTTTTTAAAAAATTTATATATTGAATATACCTTTTTAATTACATGTATCTATTTATATATGACAGGCATAATAGTTTCGAAGAAGTCAAGGAAAGTAGAGTTCCCAACAAAGGTTAAGTAAGAACCCGGTGTCCATTACAATAGAGAGGACCACAAAAAGGAGCCAGAGTGGGTTATGATCCTCTTCTCTAACCAATGCCATCAACATTTATTCTTGCACCTCATTTTCAAAATTCTTGTGCTTAAAAACCCTGGCCCCACTAGCCCCTTCAGGTTTTGCCCCTCTTGGAGCCCCACTCCGTGCCACTCTGGCTGGAGGTCTCTTACTCTAATAAATCTTACTTTTAAATCTCAAAAACAAACAAAGCACAGAAAGGGACATTAGCACATGAGAAGTGGCAAAAAAAAAAAAAATGAAAAGGCCTTATTTATTAGGATTCTCCCAACAGATGAACAGACACTCTAGATGTCTTAAACGTTACTTCATAGGCCACTGACTACAAAGTAAAGTATTTTTTCGTGTGTATGCACAGTAGGCAGGACAGTGAACTATCCTCGTGTAGAGAAAATAATCCAAGAGGTAATCAGGAACATAATTTTTATGCTCTAACTATCACAATAACTAGGAACGTGATCTTGAGCAAAATAATCTTCCTGTGATTTGAGGATTTCTCCCATCACAAGCAAGGGGCCAAATTAAATGCTCTCTAGTTAAATAAAAAGTCATATTTTGCAAGGAGTTGCATTTATTCAAAATTCGATCTCCATTCATCATGGTCTGTCTTCTAGTTGTGGATTGCTTAATAAGAAGCTATGATATTTTTAAAAATACTACTTAATTTGAAATTAGCAGTCAAGTGTTTGCAAAGAGAATATATGTCACAGATACAACGAGTATATATACCACGTACTTCATTCTGGCACCCTCCTGCTTCAAACTGTAGAGATCCTAGCTTCTTTTTATGCTGATTACTTATACATGAAAAGCTTTATGTGATTCCTTGTTGACCAGTTTAATTTACAAATGGGAAGTATAGAACTTGACAGAGGTTCAGTTTATATTAAATAAAAATTTTCAAAATCCTAATTTATTAAATTTCACATGAAGCAATTTCTTACTCCATTAGCCTGGGCATAGAAATATATTGTGAATGAATGAAGAATAACAGGATTGGCATGATCATTTAGAAAAAGAAATGTCTATAAGAAAAGCAATATAGCTTTTATTGTTTATTAGCTTTAGTCTCATGATACATTTAGAAAACAATAATGGATTTAATAATAGTGTTCTGACTTTGCTATAAATCTTTTGTACCCCCAATTGAGATACTGCAAGAAATAATATGACTAAAAATCAAGTATAACTGAGCATAAACAAAAATATTTTTCTTTATCTAGAGGCAGAAATAATGAAGGTATTAAAAAAAGCTTTATAGATATTAGGACTCTACAAAGTTGTCAAAGAAAAGGGAAATATATATTATTAAACTAGTTTTGAAACTGATTATTGTTGCTCCCCCTCTTCATGGAGGAACGACACTAAACCCTGCCTAGGCTTCATATCCGAGTCATGGCACCATTATGTCGCTCCCCCTCTTCGTGGAGGAACGACACTAAACCCTGCCTAGGCTTCATATCCGAGTCTCGGCACCTTCTCCCCACAGTCCGTATCCAAATCTGTTTGTTTTAGCTTTCACTTTTGCTCTCGACCTTAGAGATTTCTCCCAGCTTCCCCCCCGTAGTCCGTATCCGAGTCTATGCCTAGGCTTTCAATAGCTTCTTTTTTTTATTTTTTTTTTATTTTTTATTTAATGAATATAAATTTCCAAAGTACGACTCATGGGTTACAATGGCTTCCCCCCCCATACCGTCCCTCCCACCAACAACCCTCCCCTTTCCCACTCCCTCTCCCCTTCCATTCACATCAAGATTCATTTTCGATTATCTTAACATACAGAAGATCAGCTTAGTATACCTTAAGTAAGTATTTCAACAGTTTGCTCCCACACAGAAACATAAAGTGAAAAATAATAGATGATTTTTTTTTTAAATGATGATGAAATCAGATCAGACCTATTGTCATGTTTAATCCCAGTGAGAGTCAAGTTGGGAATTGAAAATTTCTTTCTTTTTTTTTTTTTTTTTTTTTACAGAAGATCAGTTTAGTGTACATTAAGTAAAGATTTCAGTCGTTTGCACCACCATAGAAACACAAAGTGAAATATACTGTTTGAGTACTCGTTATAGCATTAAGCCTCAGTGTACAGCACGTTAAGGACCGAGATCCTACATGAGGAGTAAGTGCACAGTGACTCCTGTTGTTGACTTTACCAATTGACACTCCTGTTTATGGCATCAGTAATCTCCCTATGCACCAGTTATGAGTTTCCAAGGCTATGGAAGCCCCTTGAGTTCTCCGACTCTTATCTTGTTTAGACAAGGTCATAGTCAAAGTGGAGGTTCTCTCCTCCCTTCAGAGAAAGGCACCTCCCTCTTTGAAGACCTGTTCTTTCCACTGGGATCTCACTCGCAGAGATCTTTTTGCCAGAGTGTCTTGGCTTTCCATGCCTGAAATACTCTCATGGGCTTTTCAGCCAGATCGGAATGCCTTTAGGGCTGATTCTGAGGCTAGAGTGCTATTTAGGACATCCGCCATTCTATGAGTCTGCTGAGTATCTCACTTCCCATGTTGGATCACTCTCCCCTTTATTTATTCTATCGGTTGGTGTTAGCAGATACTAGACTTGTTTATGTGCTCCCTTTGACTCTTAGTCCTTTCATTATGATCAATTGTGAACTGAAATTGATCACTTGGAGTAGTGAGATGGCATTGGCACATGCCACCTTGATGGGATTGAATTGGAATCCCCTGGTATGTTTCCAACTCTACCAATTGGGGCAAGTCAGCCCGAGCATGTCCCAAATTATACATCTCTTCCCTCTCTTATTCCCACTCTTATGTTTAACAGGGATCACATTTCAGTTAATTTTCAACACTTAAGAATAACTGTGTGATAATTACAGAATTAAACCAGTCATATTAAGTAGAACAGACAAAAAAAAATACTATGAGGGATAATGTATTAAGTTGTCCATTAGCAGTCAGAGCTATGCTGATCAAGTCACCGTTTCTCATAGTGTCCATTTCACTTCAGGAGGTTTCCTTTTTGGTGTTGAGTCAGTTGTCACCGATCAGGGAGAACATATGGTATTTGTCCCTTTGGGACTGGCTTACTTCACTCAGCATGATGTGTTCCAGATTCCTCCATTTTGTTGCAAATGACTGGATTTCGTTGTTTCTTACTGCGGTATAGTACTCTAAAGAATACATATCCCATAATTTCTTTATCCAGTCTACCGTTCAATAGCTTCTTCCGACACCTTTTTCGTCCGGCTTTTCCCTAGGCTGTTTGCTAGTCTCTCTCTCCGATATTTTCCCATTTCTTCCCATTTCTTCCCTCCTAAGTTTCCTATCCGTACTAGGTTTCCTATCCGAGTCACGGCACCATTATGTCGCTTCCCCTCTTCGTGGAGGAACGACACAGGACCCTGCGCTGTTCTTTCGTCTGCTCGGCCCTCCCCGGGTTTGCTGCTGGTTCTTCCCGGGTTGGCTACTGTCCCTTCCACCTCCGTGGAAGCGCGGTTCCCCCTGGCCACTTTCCCCACTTCCGCAGGGGAGCGGCACTCCGCCGGCCGGCTCTCTCGGGGGCTGCACAGGTGTTCCCCTTAGATGTTCCCTCTTAGATGTTCCTGGTGCATGCCGTCTCTCTCCTTCTTTATAGTCCTCCTCTGCCAATCCTAACGCGGCTACCCACACGCCGAGTACGCTGCTCTCCTCCAATCAGGAGCAAGTCCTACAGTTTATTGGCTGAACTGGAGGTAGCTGTGTAGAAGCTGTTTTCTTCTCTCCCAGCACCATATTGTGGGAGAGCAGATGCATAGAATAAGTCTTAATTCGAGTAACTTAGTCTAGTCCGAGTTGCTCCCCACAATTATTACTATAAGATCATATTTCATAATGTCAAATTGTTGGATAAAACCAAAGTCATTATAAGGTACTTCCTGGATGACTACTCTGTGGTAAGTTATTTTACTTTACACGTGACCACTGCTATATGAGATAAGAATCATCCTTATTATGTATGTCTTCTAAAATTTAGATTGTTTTATTTTTTCAATTTCAGTTGGATGAAATCATGTTTGATAGAGTTAGACATGTATACTGTTATGGACACATTATATTTGGAAAGCTAACTTTAACTGAAGGTAAATTTATAAAACATTAATGTATTTAATATCCTTACATTTAAACTTAACATTCCATAGTAAATAACATTACAGAAATACTTAATATTCCATTTTATTTAATAAACTGAAGATATGAAGTTAAGTAATTTGTCCATGATTAATGCTAAATAAGGAGAGTCTGTGTGTGTGTGTGTGTGTGTGTGTGTATATGTGTGGGGTACATACATTAATGGTATGTGATTCAGTTTTAAAAAGTATTGACTAATGAAATCATAATAATACACCAAGGAACTTAAGTGTACACTGTCTTAGGAAGAAGCCAGCATGAAAACTTAACATTCTTTTTAAAAAAAAAAACTTTATTTAATAAATATAAATTTTGAAAGTACAACTTTTGGATTATAGCAGCTTTTTCCCCCCATAACCACCCTCCCACCCACAACCATCCCATCTCTTACTCCCTCTCCCATCCCATTCTTCATCAAGATTCATTTTCAATTATCTGTATATACAGAAGATCAATTTAGTATATACTAAGTAAAGATTTCAAAAGTTTGCAGCCACACAGTAACACAAAGTAAAAAGTAATGTTTGAGTACTAGTTATACCGTTAATTCACATAGTATAACACATTAAGTACAGAGATCCTACATGGGGAGTAAGTGCACAGTGACTTCCGTTGTTGATTTGACAACTGACACTCTTGTTTATGATGACAGTAATCATCCGAGGCTCTTGTCATGAGCTGCTGAGGGTATGGAAGCCTCTTGAGTTCACAGACTGACCTTATTTAGACAAGGCCATAATCAAAGTGGAAGTTGTCTCCTCCCTTCAGAGAATGGAACCTCCTTCTTTGATGGCCCGCTCTTTCTGCTGGGATCTCACTTACAAAGATCTTTCATTTAGGTCATTTTTTTGCCACAGTGTCTTGGCTTTCCATGCCTGAGAAACTCTCATGGGCTTTTTAGCCAGATGCAAATGCCTTAAGGGCTGAATCTGAGGCCAGAGTGCTATTTAGGGCATCTGCCATTCTAGGAGTCTGCTGTGTATCCTGCTTCCCATGTTGGATCATTTGCTCAAAAGGTTACATTCTATATGATTCCAATGTTGACATTCTGGATAAAACAAAATACAGAGAAAGTAACAAGATCAGTGGTTGTCAGTGGTTCGGGGGAAGAAGAAAAGGATAATTAGATGAATAATTAGAGGATGTTTTTATAGCAGTGAAACTATTCTGTACTTACTGTAATGGTGAATGATGGAAACATAGCATTTGCATTTATCAAAATATGTAGAATTGTACTGACAATGAGTGAACCATGATGAGTGTTATTTAGTTAATTATAATGTATTAATACAGGCTCATTAATTGCAACAAATATATCACAAGAATGCAAGAAGTTAACAATAGGAGAAACTGTATTCTAGGAAAGGGTTTTATAAATACACACACACACACACACACACACAGAGGAACTGTGAGTTGAATTAACTAAAGAAAATAACCTGAATCAGATTTTTTGCATATGAATATCCAATTGTTGTGCCCTGCATTTATTGTAAAGACAATTCTCAATTGAATTGCCTTACCTCTTTCTCTTTTGCCATCAGTTGACTACGTTTGCTACCTCTACTTTTCTGTTTGATCTGTCTATTCTTTCACCATCTCCACTCTGCTTTGATTATTATGGCTCTTTACCAATTCTGCTTTTATTTTTTTAACAAGGTGAACACATTTCATGTGTTTCATAGCTACAGATTTAGGAGCATAGTGATACTTCCCCCTCCCACCTACACTCCCACCCTCCCTCCTCATTTCTTTCTTATTTTGTCTTTTAATTTTTAAAGTGACATAATAAGTTATTTTTATAATCATAAATTTAACCCTCCAACAGGTAAAGAATTCAACAAACAGTAAGAAGAAAAAATAGTGTTCCTCAACAATAGAGACAATAATTAAACAAATACAAATAATTAAACCACAAAATGTCAATTTCACTCATGTACATGGTATTTTTTGTACTCTATTATTTACTACAAATCAGGGAAAACATATGATATTTATATTTTTGGAAGTGGCCTATTTCATGGAGCATATTGGTTGCTAGTTGCACCCATTTTGTTGCAAAATACAGGATTTCATTCTTTTTTATGGCTGGGCTGAGTAGTACTCCATAGTGTATATATACCACATTTTAGTGGTCCTTAAGTCAGTATCAGTCTTCTCTAGTTTTACTGCATCTTCTCTAGTTTTACTGCATCTTTTACTTTCCATATAAGCTTTATAATATCTTTGGAAATATCCACAATGCAGATTGCTAAGATTTTCATTGATCTCAACAATACCATGTCTTCCTATCCATGGAAATAAATATTTCTCCATATATTTATATAATATTATTTGTTCTCAATAAGGATTTGTAATTTCCCCTTATTGATTCTTTATGTATTTTGTTGTATTTATGCATAAATATTTTTTGTTGTGCTAATGTAAGTGATTGTTAGTGATTGAATCCCAAATTTATAGGGCAAATCTCTAACACTCAACATGACAGTATTTAGAGATAGCAACTTCAAGGAGGTAATTAAATTTGCATGCAGCTTTGAGGGTAGAGCCTTCATCTCTAATCCAGGCAATGTGCTGTAAAATTCTCCATAATAAAAAGAGACACACAGATTGTGTTTACACAAAGAAAAAGCCCAATGGTAACACAATGAGAAAGTAGTCATTCGTAAGTCAAGAAGAGGGACATCGCAAGAAATTAAACTTGCCAGCACTTTGTTTTTCAACTTTAAGCCTGAAGTGCAATGAGGAAATAAGTTTCTTTTGTTTAAACCACCCTGTCAGTAATATTTGATATGACACCTAGAGTACAGAAATACAGTATGGCTGTGTTTTTAATTTCAAATTCCAATTTTCACTACTGGTTAATAGAAATCCAATTCACTTTTGTTTATTAACCTAATACCTTGCCACCTTGCAAAATTATTTATTAGGTTCAGGACTTTTTTGTTAGTTGTGGTGTTGATTCTATCAGATTTTCTACCTAGACAGTCATGTTTGGCACAAACAATTTTATTTCTTCTTTTCAAACCTTTTAACTTTAATTCTCTTTTGTTGTCTTGTTGTATTAGCTAGGACTTTCAGTGCAATATTGAATAAGAGAATTACAAGGAAGCATTCTGTGGCAATTGTGTTGTGCAACACCTTAACGCTTAGGATGCATATACTGCATATTAGAATGCCTGGTTCGAGTCTCAGATACTCTGTTTGCAATCCAGCCTCCTGCTAATGTGCTTACTGGGAGGCAGCAGATGATTGTTCATGTGCTTGAACCCCTGCCACCCATATAGGACACTTGAATGGAGTTCTGGGGCCCTGGCCTTGCTTGGCCCAGGCTTGGCTGTTGTGGGGACTTGGGGAGTGAACCCATGAATGGACGATCTCTCTCTGTTTTTCTGTTCTCTCTATTTCTCTCTACCTCATGCTTTATGAATCAAATGAAAATTAAAAAAAATAAAAATATAAGAGGAATATTTCTTGTCTTGTTGCTAATTATAAGGGAAAACATCTATTTTCTCATGCTAAGCATGATGTGAGCTTAAGGAGTTTTTTAGATATGCAGATAAACTTTTTCAAGCTGAAAATGTTCCTTCTTTTGTTAGTTTTGGAAACTTTTGATCATTATTTGGTATTGGAGTTTTTCAAATGCTTTTTCTGCACCTATCTGTATGATCATATATAATTTTTCTTCAATAGTCTGTTACTAACATTTATATTGACCTATTTTTCAGTGTGAACCATTATTTTGAAATTATTCATTATAATTGCAAAAATCTATTCTGTTTCTTTTTCTTCTCTTTGTAATATGTCCATTTCTTGTACATAATTGTCTCACTGTTCATGGAGATTATCATCCTATTTTAAACAAATAATCTCTTATCTGTTTGCATGTCAAGTTGGAATTTTCCAATTACATATGTACAATCTCATTGATTCTTCCTATGGCTATAGCCAGCTTGCTAATATACCCATCAAATTAATATTTGATGTACATTACAGGGTTTTTCATTTGTAATCTTTTTTTTTTGACAGGCAGAGTGGACAGTAGTGGACAGTGAGAGAGAGAGACAGAGAGAGAAAGGTCTTCCTTTTGCCGTTGGTTCACCCTCCAATGGCTGCCGCTGCAGCCGGCGCACCGCGCTGATCCGATGGCAGGAGCCAGGATCCAGGTGCTTTTCCTGGTCTCCCATGGGGTGCAGGGCCCAAGCACCTGGGCCATCCTCCACTGCACTCCCTGGCCATAGCAGAGAGCTGGCCTGGAAGAGGGGCAACCTGGACAGAATCCGGCACCCCAACCGGGACTAGAACCTGGTGTGCCGGCGCGGCAAGGTGGAGGATTAGCCTATTGAGCCACGGCGCCGGCCACATTTGTAATCTTTCATTCTGATTTTTGCTTCAAGTTTGTACCTGTCTGCTCTCATAACTTATATAGTTGTAAATGTTGCCTACCTTTTCTATTATCATATTTAATGTATAAATCATAATTATTTTAGATTCCCTATCTGATTTACTCTAAAATCTGTTTTGTATCTCAGTCTGATTCTGATGCTTACTGTTCCCTTCAGACTATTAGTTTTCATATCTTTTTATATACCAGAGATGCTATTATTGCTGTTGAAAGATGTACATAATATATCAATTAATGGAAACTCAGGATCTTGCCATTATTATCTGAGATTTTATGTTAACCTGAATAGGTACTGAACTTTGTTTATTATTTGCTATAGATGTAGGTGTTAGAGCTTCAATTTTCTATTGTTCCCCCTCCCTCCTAGTATGTTGTTTTTCCTTGGATACCCTTTCTTAGAATATTTCTAGTACAGTACTAATAAAATATTATTTTCCTGGCGTCCCATTGATTTGATGTTAAGGGATTGGGAAGGGGAATGATTCTATAAACATATTTAAATTTGTTTTTAGTGAGCCAGTGTCACTGAGTTGTCACTCAGGACATCATAGCTTTCATCTTTTCCTGGCTAACATTACTCAGACGCAATACAGGGGCCTGGAGTTGTCTAATTGCCCTTCGTCCATGTTAGACAATGGTCTGGAAAGGTACTCTTTCTTGAAGGGGAAATCTGTGTTGTGGAGATAGCTCTGAAGTTAACTCACAATGTCTGGCTTTTGTCTGAATTTGTTTCTGATTGTAAATTTTCCACTCCTCCTGACGAAAATGAAGGGGATGATTCTCTGGTTTTTCACTGCTGTAACCATCTGGTTAACTCACTTGGACCCATGAAAATTTTGGAGTCATATTAAACCTGGACCCCAAAGAGTTTAATCTTTTGTGGCTGGCTTGTGCCGTAGCAGGTAAAGTTGCCGCCTGCAGTCCTGGCATCCCAAATGGGCATGGGTTCGAGTCCTGGTTGCTCCACTTCTGATCCAGCTCTCTGATATGGCCTTTGAAAACAGTGAAAGATGGCCCAAGTCCTTAGGCCTGTGTACCCATGTGGGAGACCTGGAAGAAGCTCTTGGCTTTGGATCAGAACAGCTCTAGCCATTGGGGCCATCTGGGAGTGAACCAGAGGATGGAAGACCTCTCTGTCTCTCCGGCTCTAGCTCTCTCTGTAACTCTGTAACCTCTCTTGCTCTCTCTGCTTCCAATTTGTAACTCTGCCTTTCTAATAATTACATAAATCATTTAAAAAAGGAGTTTAATCATTTAAGTTAGCCTACTCTCAGCCTCTGGAATTCATCTACTGTGGGCTGTCATTTGGCTTAAAGATTAAGATGCCACTAGGAATCTATAGACAAGGGCTATAAACAGTAATCAAACCTCAAGATGTCAATTTACCTCATATACAATACTTTTTATAATCTATATATTAGCTACCACAAATCAGGAAAATATATGATATTTATCTTTTTATACTGGCTTATTTCACTCAACATAATGGTCTCCAGTTGCATCCCTTTTTTGCAAAAAGACAGGATTCCATCATTTTTTATGGCATAATTGTATTCTAATGTGTATATTCCACATTTCTTTTATCTAAACATCAGTTGATGGACATCTGGGTTAATTTCATATCTTAGCTTTTGTGAATTTAGCTGCTAAAAACAATGAGTACAGATAAATTCTTTCATATGATGATTTCATTTTCTTTGGATAAACTCCCAGGAAAGGATGGCTTTGGTCATATGGAAGATCTGTTTTCAGATTTATGAGGAATCTCCATACTGTCATCAATATAGGTGGGACTAATTTACATTCCCACCAGCAGTGTATTAACGTATTAATAATTAATGTATTAATAATTAGTAATCCAGATGTATTACCCCACATCCCTGCCAATAATTGTTATTTTTTGATTTAGGGATGATAGCCATTCTAACTGGGGTGAGGTGAAACCTCTTTATGTTTTTATTTGCATTTCTCTGATAGCCAGTGATCCTGAACAACTTTCTTGTGCCTGTTGGCAATTTTCATATCATACTTTGACAAATGCTTGTTCATATCGTTAGCCCATTTCTTAACTGTTTTGTTGTTGTTGTTGTTGAGTTGCTTAACCTCCTTATATATACTGGATAATTAGCTTTGTCAAATGTAAAATTTACAAATATTTTCTCACATCATATCAGTTGCCTCTTTACTTTGTTGAGTGTTTGTTTTGCTGTGCAGAGGCTTCTTATCTTGATGTACTCTCATTTGTCTATTTTTGCTTTAATATCTGTGCTTTTGAAGTCTTATCCAAGAGATCTTTGCCTCTGTCAAGACTTGCAGTGCTTTCCTTTAGTAATTTAATGGTTTCTGGTCTTAGGTTTATATCCTTGATCCACTCAGAGCAGATTTTTGTATAAGGTGAAAGGTTGGAGTCTTGTTTCATACTTCTGTCCTTTCTCTGGGAATTTATTTTAGCTTGCTTGTCAAAGATTAGTTGGTTACATATGTGTGGATTAACTTCTGGGGATTTTATCCTATTCCGTTGGTAAGCATGTCTATTCTTGTGAAAGGACCAAGCTTTTTTGATTATAACTGCACTATAATTTGTCTTGAAATCAGATATCATAATGCCTCCAGCTTTAGTTTTATTGCTTGGAATCACTTTATCTATTTGAAGTCTCTTGTAATTCCTTATGAATTTTAGAGTCATTTTTATAAGATCTAAGAAGAACATCTTTGGTACTTTGATTGGGTTTGGACTGGATCTGTAAATGGCTTTGGGTGGTATGCACATTTTGATATTAATTCCTTCAATCCATGAACATGGAAGATTTTTCCATTTTTTGTGTCTTCTATTTCTTCCATTAATATTTTAAGATTTTCACTTTAGATATGTTTCACATTCTTGGTTCAATTTATATCAAGGTACTTAATATTTTTGTAGCTATGTGAGTGGGACTGATCTTACAAATTCTTTCTCAACCATGGATTTTTTGTATATATTCCAATTATGTTCATCAGGGATATTAGTCTATAGTTTCATTTGTTTGTTGTACCTTTTTCCTGTTTTGGAATTAAGGTGATGCTTATAGAAGTAATTTGGAATATTCTCTCCTCGTCAATTGTTTTGAATAGTTTGATAAGAATTGGAATTAGTTCTTTTAAAGTTAGATTATATGTTTCTGGAAACCTATCCATTTCTAGATTTTCTATTTTTTTTGGCAGACAGCTACTTGTAGTAATTCAGTATCTGTTATAACATCTACCTTTTCATCTCTGATTTTATTAATTTGAGTCTAGAAGACTCATTGTTTCTTGGTTAGTTGGGCCAATGGTATGTTAATTTTGTTCATTTTTTCAAAAAATCAGCTATTCATTTCATTGATCTTTTGTGTCATTTTTTAGTTTCATTTTTGCTTATTTCCTCTTTAATTTTTATTACATATTTCCTCCTTCTAATGTGGGATTTGGTTTGTTCTTTTTTTAGATCTCTAAGATGCATTGTTAGATCAATTATTTGATGCCTTTGCAATTTCTTGATGCAAGCACTAATTGCTATAAAATTTCCTCTTAATATTGCTTCTGCTGTATCCCATAAATTTTATGTCATGTTGTCATCTTCATTTGTTTCTAGAATTTTTTAAAAATTTCCTTTTTTATTTCTTCTATGACTCACATTTCATGTTTTTCAGTCTCAATGTGTTAATATAGTTTCTAGAGTTTCTTAAGACATCAATTTCCAGCTTCATTCCATTGTGTTCAGAAAAATACACATGGTATGATTTCAATACTTTTGGATTTTCTGAGATTTGCTTTATGGCCCAGTATATGGTCTATCCTAGAGAAATTCCATTCCATGCACAGATAAAAACAATGTCTATTTTGCAATTGTGGGATAAATTGTACATAGAATTTTTACAATACATGTATTTGAGCCACTTTAAATCTAAATTTTGTTTTTTTATATTTTATTCATATAATAATTATTTTAGAGCAATGATGTTCAATTTGACATATTTTAATTAAAATTTATCTCTAGTTTTTATTTTTATGTTTCTATGAGAACGTGCTCTGTAATACTCTATTTTGAACTTACTAAATCATCTTCCTGACTGTATTAGCCTTAAATTTAGAATTGAATATTAAATTCCAGATGCTATTGACAGATGATAAATCTGAAGCTGTGATACTCTCACTCCTAAGCCAACTCAGGTAAAACAATGCCATGAAGATAGAGTGTATAAAATATGCACCTCACAGCACACTTTTACAGCTGTTTGCATCAGCAGTTCAAAGTCTTCATGTAAATATTATAAATGTGAGGGATAAAATGTGCTATTTTTTAGACATTTGTTCATTTATGCAGGTGTAATATTTTCACAATTTGGTTGTATATCTAAGGAAACAACATCACTATGTTTATGGCTGAAGTGCTGACCTTTTCTCTTTCCTGCTTCTGCTTTAGAAATATACTTCTTTATACTGGGACAATGCTACTAACACTATCAGCTTCACTTGCCTTTTTTCTTCTATTTTCTTCTTCTTTTTTTCTTTTTTATGAGGATAAAAGTAGTAATCATTAAGTGTAAGTTGTTTATCACCTCCCTTTATGTGTGTGACTTCTCAAGCACCCCATTTCTGGTTAACCGCTTAATGTTGGAGTAAGGCAATTCCTGACACCATTTACATCTCATTAGCATGAACAGCTGGAGCTTGAAATGGAAGGCACCACAGGGACTAATTACCTGAAAAGATTTAAATAGAAAATACCTACCAGAATATTTTTCACAGAAAGGAAAGCTCTGTTAAACCATGTATAAAGCCTCTTGTAGGACTAAGACTAATATTTATTTGAAATTTAAAGGTTTTAAAGTCTCTCCATTGTAATGCTGCTTTGTGACAAAATTTATCCAGGGCGGTTGCCTCAGCCACTCTCCCTTATCCTGTGGCATTAGGAACTTAACCTGGCTGGTGTATTTGAAGTGGCAGATCTCAGGGATATGTCAGCAGAGACCTCAGAGAAGCACTTGTGTTTTTCCCATCACTGCTGTTGGGAGATCCAAGGAAGCTATTTGAATGTTTTTCACTAGAAGATAATTACACAATTGTCAACTGTATTTGAGCAGGAGTTATGATGCCAGGATTCGTAGGCTGCAGAGGTTTTGTGGAGTCCCTGAAGTTACAGTCAATAGTTTTTCTATAAATACAATATTTTGTATAAATTAAATACATATTATTTTCTGAAGAGTTAAATTGTCTTCAGTTGACATGTACATCACAAAATATTAAGAAACCTAACAGTACTCCTGCCATGTAACCTCCCTTCTCCCAAATATTAAGGACTCCTCACCTAGATGTTTTGTGTTCTTTGGAATTCTTTTGAAAAATCTGCATCTTTAAGAGTTTTTGTTATAAGTGATATCTCTAAGAGGAAAGATGGTCTCATCTGGGAAAGGAGAAGATAGAAACAGAGCTTATTAGTCACATAAGGTATTTGCAAAACAAGTTTGGGCTCTTTGGGAAGTGGAAAGAGAGCCTTTGTCATTTTAAGGTTGTACAGATGAAACAATTGTCTTACATTTCCCACTAAACTTGAAAGACATGTGGGCATGAATGATTTTACGTATTTACAAAGTAACCCACATAGTTCATGTTTAAGGTGTAAAAGATTTCAGAAGAGCATGGCGTGTGATTAACTGAGCCATTGTATCCAATATTTGGTCAGACATTATTCTGAATATTGCTATAAAGGTGTTTTTGGGTTAATATTAGAATCTAAATAGATGGACCTTGAATACAAGAGATTACTCTCCCAAAATGTGCATGAGCCTCATACAATCAGTTGAAAGTCTTAATAAAGCAAAAATAGAGCTTCCTGGATCAAAAGGGAATTCTACCAACAGATTGCCTTCAGACTTTACTGAAAATTTTTCCTGGGTCTTCAGCCTTCTGGCTTATGCTGAAAATCTGAAAATGCACCTCCATAATAGCCTGATCCAATTTTGAGATAAAGTCTCATTGATCACCTCAGTATTTCTCTCCCCTGAAAAATTCCACATTTTCTCTCGCTCTCTTTCTCTCTCTCATCAGTATTTCTGCCATTTTAAACCATCATTTTATTAAATTGACTGACACAGAAGACAATTCAATTCCTGTCAACTGGTAATTCCAATACAAATTCCTGGTTACGCTAGAGTTCCTAGCACAAAGCCTGTCAGTAAAGCAATGAGGAACATCCATCAAAAACAAACAAACAAACAAACAAACAAACCACTCACTGGGCTGGCTTTGTGACATTAGTAGGCTAAGACAGTGCCTGCAACACGACACCCAGTATGGGTGCCAGTTCATTTCCTGGCTGTTCCACTTCCAATCCAGCACCGTACTAACATGATTGGGAAAGCAGAGGAAGATGGCCCAAGTGCTTAGACTCAGCACCCACATGGGAGAACTGGATGCCTCCTGTCTTTGGCCTGGCCCAGACCTGGTTATTACAACCATTTGGAGAGTGAACCAGTGATAGATGTTCTTTCACTTTCTTTCTCTCCCTCTCTCTCTAACTCTGCCTTTTAAATACACAAATAAAGCTTAAAAAAAAAAAAAAACACTCAGGCTGGTGCCGCGGCTCAATAGGCTAATCCTCCACCTGCGGCGCCAGCACCATGGGTTCTAGTCCCGGTTGGGGCGCCGGATTCTGTCCAGGTTGCTCGTCTTCCAGTCCAGCTCTCTGCTGTGGCCCGGGAGTACAGTGGAGGATGGCCCAAGTGCTTGGGCCCTGCCCCCCATGGGAGACCAGGAGAAGCACCTGGCTTCTGGCTACTGGCTTCAGATCAGCGCGGTGCCCCGGCTGCAACGTGCCGGCCGCAGTGGCCATTGGAGGGTGAACCAACGGAAAAGGAAGACCTTTCTCTCTGCCTCTTACTGTCCACTCTGCCTGTAAAAAAAAAAAAAAAAAAAAAAAAAAAAACCACTAACATCAACAGCTGGGTTTCACTAATGTGTTTCAAACAGATGTGATAGCAAATGTGAAACAAAAGTCATCGTTTTTACCTTTCAGAAAGGAGAAATCCACTAGCGTATTTATGAAGCATGCTTCTTTATGAACTTCTTCATGTAAGGTATATGAAGATCGAAGTGAAGAAAAGTTAGTCTTTCCTCGTTACACTTCCTATTCAAGATTTCTTAGTTTCATATGATATTTATTTTTACTACAGTAAGGTAGGTGTTTAGACTTGTGGTTAAGTGGTTAAGACAATAGTTAAGACACTTATGTCCCACATCAGAGTGTCTGGGTTTTACACCCAGCTTTGACTCCTGACTCTAACTCCTCAATTATGTGCAACCTGGAGGCAGGAGGTGATAACTCTAGTAATTGAATCCCTACCATCTATGTGGGAGACCTGCTCTGAGTAACTAACTCCTAGCTTATGGGCATTTGAGGAGTGAAACATCAGAGTTCCTCATTCTCAATCTCCCCTTCTCTCACCTTTCAAATAAATAAATAAAAATTTTAGAATGCCATAAGGTTAAGAATTATAATGAAACAAATATATTTCCAATTGTAAAGCTTACATATTAATGCAAAAAGGAAACAAATCATTTAAAATATTATCTTGCCAAATAAAGACACTTACTGAAAAGTTCATCTAAAACTTTAAGGAGTATATTATAGAAATTCTGTTTCTCCCTACCTGATCAATGATCAGGGCCTCATTGGTGTTTCTTTAATGTTGCTAGCCTTGCTTTCATAGTCCATGTCCTCTTCCATCATAGCTGAGCCCTCTCACATAATAATGAAATTATGTTGAAGGTGATTTGTGTTTTCTATGATTTATTTAGGCTTTCAATGCCTTAGAGTCTAAAGTCTTTACCAAAAACACAAAGTGATAATAATAGAGATATGCAGAAACATTTACTTTTACTTGATTCTTTTTTTTTTAACTTTTATTTAATGAATATAAATTTCCAAAGTACGGCGTATGGATTACAATGGCTTCCCCCCAATAACGTCCCTCCCACCCGCAACCCTCCCCTTTCCCGCTCCCTCTCCCCTTCCATTCACATGAAGATTCATTTTCGATTCTCTTTATATACAGAAGATCAGTTTAGCATACATTAAGTAAAGATTTCAACAGTTTGCTCCCACACAAACATAAAGTGAAAAATAATAGATGATTTTTTAAATGATGATGAAATCAGATCAGACCTATTGTCATGTTTAATCCCAGTGAGAGTCACGTTGGGAATTGCTAATTTCTTTCTTTTCTTTTCTTTCTTTCTTTTTTTTTTTTTTTACAGAAGATCAGTTTAGTATACATTGAGGAAAGATTTCAACAGTTTACACCCCCACAGAAACACAAAGTGAAATATACTGTTTGAGTACTCGTTATAGCATTAAGTCTCAATGTACAGCACATTAAGGACAGAGATCCTACATGAGGAGTAAGTGCACAGTGACTCCTGTTGTTGACTTTACCAATTGACACTCCTGTTTATGGCATCAGTAATCTCCCTATGCACCAGTCATGAGTTTCCAAGGCTATGGAAGCCCTCTGAGTTCTCTGACTCTTATCTTGTTTAGACAAGGTCATAGTCAAAGTGGAGGTTCTCTCCTCCCTTCAGAGAAAGGTACCTCCTTCTTTGAAGACCTATTCTTTCCACTGGGATCTCACTCACAGAGATCTTTCATTTAGGTTTTGTGTTTTTTTTGTTTTTGTTTTTTTTTTTTTTTGCCAGAGTGTCTTGGCTTTCCATGCCTGAAATACTCTCATGGGCTTTTCAGCCAGATCGGAATGCCTTTAGGGCTGATTCTGAGGCTAGAGTGCTGTTTAGGACATCCGCCATTCTATGAGTCTGCTGAGTATCTCGCTTCCCATGTTGGATCACTCTCCCCTTTATTTATTCTATAGGTTAGTATTAGCAGGTACTAGACTTGTTTATGTGCTTCCTTTGACTCTTAGTCCTTTCATTATGATCAATTGTGAACTGAAATTGATCACTTGGACTAGTGAGATGGCATTGGTACATGCCACCTTGATGGGATTAAATTGGAGTCCCCTGGTATGTTTCTAACTCTACCATTTGGGGCAAGTCAGCTTGAGCATGTCCCAAATTGTACATCTCTTCCCTCTCTGATCCCTTTCTGATCCCTGTTAAACCTAAGAGTAGGAATAAGAGAGGGAAGAGATGTACTTTTACTTGATTCTTTTGATCCCACCTTCATATTTTCAATCTGCAAGAACATTGCTTGTTTCTATCACTTGTAGTAGCATAATACCTACATTATAATGAATTTTCAATAAGTAACTGAAAGTTAATGGTATACTGAGAAGAGACAGAGTAAGAATACCAGAAACTTATTTTATATACTTCCTGTGTTTTCCTATAATACTATATATGATTGTCTTCTAGCAAGATATTTCTGTGGTCATTTCCAAATATATGGGAATGATATGTCCCAAAAATGCTTTCAGTCATCCACCGCTCTTCCTTATTTATTTGAAAGTCAGAGCTACACAGAGAGAGAAGGAGAGACAGAGAGAGAGGTCTTCCATCCACTGGCTTACCCCCCAATTGGCCACAACAACTGGAGCTGAGCCAATCCAAAGCCAGGAGCGAGGAGTTTCTTCTGGGTCTCCCACATGGGTGCAGGGGCCTAAGGACTTGCACCATCTTCTACTGCTTTCCTAGGCCATAGCATAGAGCTGGATCAGAAACGCAGTATGCTACAGCACCTGCCCCCCACCACTCTTATAATAATTTTAAAAATGTTTCAAGGAGTCTTAAAAAGGTTCATGGGAAATGCCTCTTATGAAAACTGTGCCTGTAGTTTACAAAATAAGCTTGTCTTTAATCCTCTGTTTCTTCCAACTTTTTGATATACTGGCATCTATATATAGGAGATGTATTAATACATTTTCTGTTGCTAACTTGAAATGCCTGAATCTGGGCAAGTTGTAAAAAAAAAAACAAAAAACATTTATTTGTATGACAGTCTTTTTTTTTTTTTTTTTGACAGGTAGAGATATAGACAGTGAAAGTGAGAGAGAGTTCTTCCTTCCGTTGGTTCACTCCCCAAATGGCTGCTGCGCCGATCCAAAGCCAGGAGCCAGGTGCTTCTTCCTGGTCTCCCATGGGGTGCAGGGCCCAAGCACTTGGGCCATCCTCCACTGCCCTCCAGGGCCACAGCAGAGAGCTAGTGGAAGAGGGGAAGCCAGGACTAGAACCCGGCACCCATCTGAGTTGCCGGCGCCGCAGGCGGAGGATTAACCAAGTGAGCCACAGAGTCGGCCCCATGCATGACAGTCTTGAAGTCCAGGAACGTGTATTGACATGAGCCATGGTGAGGGTCCCCTAACTTATGTCACATCATGGATGGAACCATGACAGATTGAATCATGACAGGAAAATTTGCAAAGGAAGGGATGGTCTGGTGGTATGGGAGGTCAGAGAGTGGAGAGCCTCCTGTTTTGATCTTTAATAACAACGCACTCTTCTAGAAACTAGCTGGTGTCCCAGAATGACCACTTAATCCTCTCTGAGGACAATGCCTCTAAATGACCTAACCACCTTCCACTTGGCTCCACCTTTGAAATGTCCCACCACCTTACAACATTGCTATACTGGAAACCAAGCTTCCAACACATGAACTTCTAGGGAAGTCCAAGAAAAAGAGCAACAGTAGATTTAATGTGTGGTGAGAGCCCCATTTCAGGTTCATAGACGATCATTTTTGCTGGGTCCCCACATGGTAGAAGCAAGGAAGCTGCTCTCTGAGGCCTCATTTATGAAGGCACAAGGCCAATTTGTGACCGAATCACTTCCAAAGGCTCTGCTTAATCACACTGGCAATTAGTTCTAGCAAAAAGATTTGAGAGTGACACAAATATTCAGGTCATAGCATGCACCTTTTAGTAAAAAGGCAAGTTAACAAGATAAAAGTAGAGAAAGGAAGAGTGAACAAGATAGTTTTGATGCCCCCACATGGGTAATATAAGCTCCACCCCAATCATTAACCAAGTATAAGCAGTAGGGATAGCCCAGTACCTTCATAAGTGGCAGAGAATCAGAAGAGGGGATAAGACAGGCCTGAGCCTGACTCAAAATTGTGTTCCCCTGGACATGTAGAGGAAAGAAAACCTAGAAAGTGACATGTTTTCAATATATGCTGACTATATAATAAATTCAAGATCACTTCCTATTTAAATATTGGTCTAATCCTCCACTGCTCTCCTGGGCCAGTGGAGGATGGCTCAAGTCCTTGGGCCCCTGCAAGAGACCCAGAAGAAGCTCCTGGCTCCTGGTTTTGGATGGGCACAGCTCCAGACGTGGCGGCCATTTAGGGAGTGAACCAATGGAAAGAAGAGCTTTCTCTCTGTCTCTCCCTCTTACTGTCTATAACTCTGCCTCTCAAATAAATAAATAAATAAATAAATATTGGTCTAGTCCTTGTGCTTAAATCATACTAATCAAGATAGAACTTTGCACTACCCCTAATTCAGATTGAAGATATTGTTTCTTTGATTTCCACTGGAATGAATAATAATAGGGGCAATTTAAGAGCAGAGGAGGCAGAGGAAAGAAAGTGCTCCTGATAAGCTTTGTATCTATTTACCTGATCACATGCTGCCTAGCTGTAGTTATAATCTGTTGTTTAACTTCAGGATAAACCAAGGTAGATTTTTCTTAATTATCTTTCAAAGACCAATAGAAGATTTAATTTTAAATTTCAACATTATTTACATTTTTATTTTTATTTATTTTAAAGGCAGAGTTACAGAGAGAGATGGAAAGAAGGAGGGAGAGATCTTCTATCTGCTGGTTCAATCCCAAATGGCAGCAACAGCCAGAGCTGAGCCAGTCTGAAGCCAGGATCCAGTAGCTTCATCTGGGTCTCCCACACGGGTGCAGGGACACATAGGCAGGGAGCTGAATCAGAAATACAACAGCCAGAACTCAAGCCAGAGACCATAGGGAGTGCTGGGGTTGCAGGCAGTGCCTATACCCCCTACGCCACCGTGCCCTCCCCCATCATTATGTTTTTATTGTATATGAAAATACTGCTCAACTTTTCCTCATCATTATGATAATATTTGGATAACTGATGTTTTTTAAAAGATTTTTTAAATTTATTTATGAGAGGTAGAGTTACAGAGAGAGACAGAGAGATAGAGAGAAAGGTCTTCTATCCATTGGTTCACTCCCCAAATGGCTTCAAGGACTGGAGCTGAGCAGATCTGAAACCAGGAGCCAGGAGCTTCTTCTATGTCCCCCACACAGGTCAAAGGTCCCAAGCACTTGGGTTATCTTCCACTGCTTTCTCAGGCTATAACAGAGAGCTGGGTTGGAAGAGGAGCATCCAAGACACAAATGAGCGCCCATATGGGTTCCTGGCACCACACACAGAAGTTTAGCCTACTACCTCACAGTGCTGGCCCCAATAAATTCTATTTGAAATAGAATGAAAAAATATTTTTGTAATATTACATATTTTACAGATATTAGAGTAATTTTACTGTTATTAATAATAACAAATTATATTCATTTACAAATAGAAAAGCAAAAACATTTCAGAATTCTTCCATGCTTACAAATAATTTAAAATAATGTGCAGTTACATTGGCAAGACATTACCAGGTCCCAGTTCAGTGGCTTGATTTTCCATTTTATTTAATTTCCCATTACATAATTTTGTGTATCTGTAGGTTGTGATATAGACATCTTTCTACAACAGCTATATGAGCACAACAAACTTCCTCTTCAGCTACAATATATATTTAATATGAGTCCCACCAACTTACTGTTTTATAACAATGTATTTTTAAAATTTTTTTCAAAATACCTTAATTATTTTTCTATGAATGTTTAGTATTTTAGCAGTGAGTTTTGTGGCACAGTGGATTAAGCTATCAATTGTAACACCCCCATCCTTATTATCAGAGTACCAGTTGGAGTCTCAGTTACTGTACTTCAATACAGATTTCTACTAATGTGTGCTGGGAGGCAGCTGATGATAGTTCAAGCACATGGGTCCCTGCTACACATGTGAAAGACCCAGGTGGAAGTCCAGGCTTTTATCTTCCACTGGTGCCCAAACCTGGCTTTTGCAAGATTTTGGAGAGTGAACCCACAGATGGAAGGTCTCTCTATCTCTCTGTCTCTTTCTCTTTCTCTCCTGTCACTCTGCCTTTCAAATATATTTATTTGAAAATAAATAAACTTAAAGCAATTCAAATATTTGACACTAAGTGAAAAGTTAATATATTTATATTCTCTGTATAAGACTTTTTATAACCAAGCATACATAAATCATCAAAAATACTTTTATCACTAACATGGGCTATAATACTCATATATATATATATATATATATATATGAATTAATCTGATCATTTGTCTTTCAAAGACCAATAGAAGATTTAATTTTAAATTTCAACATTATTTACATTTTTATTTTTATTTATTTTAAAGGCAGAGTTACAGAGAGAGATGGAAAGAAGGAGGGAGAGATCTATCTGCTGGTTCAATCCCAAATGGCAGCAACAGCCAGAGCTGAGCCAGTCTGAAGCCAGAATCCAGGAGCTTCATCTGGGTCTCCCACATGGGTGCAGGGGACCAAATCACATAGACTCTTAACTATTGTAATTGTCTTCAAAATAATTAGGAATGGAGCCTGCATGGTGGCACAGTAGGTTACGTTGCTGTCTGTGATGGCAGCATGTCATATCAGAGTGCTGATTTGAATTCCAGCTCCCTGCTAATGTGCTTAGGAAGCAGCAGAAAATGACTCAAGCGCTTGGGTCCCTGATACACTCATGGAAAACCCAGATAGAATTCTAAGCTGGAGCCCCTGCCGCGATAGTGGAAACAGGATCGAGTTCCAGGCTTCTGGCTTTGGCCTGGCCCAGCATTTGCATTGCAGCCATTTGGGGAGTAAATTAGAAGATGAAAGATCTTTTTTCTCTCTTTGTCTCTCCCAGTCTTTCTCTGTCACTTGAATCTTAAACAAGTAAAAATAAATATTAAAATGATATTTAAGAACATTAATGTTTATCTATTAGTTGAGCATTTATTTTTAATCTAAAATTATTTAGATTTGCTGTATTGAGATGGATTAAACTATTTCAGTTCATTTTTCTGCACTATTTTTCTACATTATTGAAGTGTCATTCTAATGGATCCATTTAGAATAGATCATTCTAAAGCTGTTTCTGAGTATTGCTGTTTCAGAAGAGTCAGCTTTTAAACTATCTTTTTCCACACAGCTCTATTAAATAATAGCATAGAGTTGGATAATCTAAATGATTCTATCATATATTGTAATATTTTCCATGAAAGTCATCACTCGCTTACTGAGATACTGTAAGTCATCACTTGCTAAGCATTTCACTTACTGAGATATTGAAAGGATTAAGATTTTGCTAACTTATCGCTTCTCGGCCTTTTGGCTAAGATCAAGTGAAGATTTTGCTAATTTATTAAAACTATTTTATGAATTGACTCAAATAAAAGATGATTTGGGGCTGGCATTTGGTGCAGCAGTTAAGTCAGCACTTGCAATGCCCACATCCATCCATCCCTTATTGGAGTGCCTGGTTTAACCATGGTTCCTCCTCTTCCAATTCTAGCTTGATATTAATATGTACCCTGGGAATTAACTTGTTGATGGTTTAGGTACTTTGTTCCCTGTCACTGCATGGGAGACTCACGTTGAGTTTCCAGCTCTTTGCTTCACTCTGGTCCCACCCCAGCAGTTGCAGTCATTTGGGGAATGAACCAGCAGATGGGAGATCTCTCTGTCTCTATCTCCATCTCGCTGCATTTCAAATAAAATGAATATAAATTAGAATTTGTAATGACTTTTAAAAGGAAATAAAAAACTCAAAGTGGAGGAAACAAATATTTTCATAAATTAAAAATTGTGCAGTGAAGCTAAAATAAGTGATATTTAATCTATAAGTGAATTTCAAAGATACAGTTTTTTTTACCTATATCTTATTTTTATAATTTCATTTAAGGCATACAAATTTCATGTATTTTATATACACATTTCTGAATATAGTGATACTTCCACTCTACCCTCCCTTCCACCCATGTTCCCACCCTTCCTGCTCCTCCATCTCTCATCCCCACTGTTAACTTCAAAATAGATCTGTTATCTGTTTACTCTATATTACGCCAATACATTATAGTTTAGGTACTCTATTAGTTACTACAGATCAGAGAAAACATGTGGTATCTCTCTGTTTGGGACTGGCTTATTTCACTCCTCCCCCACCACTGGGTAGTATTTCATAGCATATATATAACATAATTTCTTCATCCAGTCATCAGTTCATGGACCTCTGGGTTGATTCCACATCTTAGCTATATTGAATCGAACTGCAGTGAACATGGGGTTACTTTCATATGCTGACTTCATTTTGTTTGGGTAAATATTCAGGAATGAGTTTGCTGAGTTGTATGGTATTTCTATTTTTAGCTTTCTGAGGTATCTCCATACTATCTTCCACAATGGCTGCATCAGTTTACATTCCCACCAACAGTAGGTTAGTATAACTTCTTTCCCACAGCCTCTCCAGCACTTATTGTTTGTTGATTTCTTTTTTTTTTTTTTTTTTTCGACAGGCAGAGTTAGACAGAGAGAGAGAGAGAGAGAAAGGTCTTTCTTTTTCCATTGGTTCACCCCCCAAGAGGCCTCTACAGCCTGTGCATTGCAGCCGGCGCTGCGCTGATCCGAAGCCAGGAGCCAAGTACTTACTCCTGGTCTCCCATGCGGGTGCAGAGCCCAAGGACCTGGGCCATCCTCCACTGCTTTCCTGAGCCACAGCAGAGAGCTGCACTGGAAGAGGAGCAACCGGGACTAGAACCGGCACCCACATGGGATGCAGGCGCCACAAGCAGAGGATTAACCCACTGCACTACAGCACCGGCCCCGTTTGTTGATTCCTAAAATGAGAGTCATTCCAACTGGGGTGATGTGAAATCTCATTGTGATATTGATTAGTATTTCCCTGATGGCTAGTGATCCTGAGCATTTTTTTTTTTCATGTGTCTGTTGGCCATTTGAATTTCCTCTTCTGAAAAATGCCTATTCAAGTCTTTTTACCATTTAGTAACTAGATTGTTTTGTTGTTGTTGAGTTTCTTGAGCTCTGTATAGATTCTGGATTTTAATCCTTTATCATTTATAGTTTGCAAATATCTTTTCCTATTTTGTTGATTATATTTTGCTGAATATTTCTCTTGCAGTACAGAAGTTTCTCAGTTTGATGTAATCCCACTTGTCAATATTGTCTTTGATTGCCTGTGTTTCTGGGGTCTTTTAGAAGAAATCTTTGCATATGCCAATGTCTTCCAGGATTTCCCCAATGCTCTCTAGTAATTTCATGGCATCTGGTCATAGATTTAGGTCCTTGATCCATTTTGAGTGGATTTTTATTAAGGTATGTGGTAGCTGTCTTGCTTCATACTTCTACACATGGAGATCCAGTTTTCCCAGTACCTTTTGTTTGGAGATTGTCCTTGCTCCAGGGATTGATTTTCACCCCTTTGTTAAAGATAAGTTGGTTGTAGATGTGTGGATTTATTTCTGGAGTTTCTATTCTGTTCCATTGGTCTGCATGTCTCTATCTTTTCCAGTACCCAGCTGTTTTGATTATAACTGCCATGTAGTATGTCTTGAAATCTGGTATTGTGATGCCTCTGGCTTTGTTTTTTTTGCCTAAGATTGCTTTAGCTATTCAGGTTCTCTTCTCTTTCTATATGAATTCCAGGATCATGTTTTTTTTCTATATCTAAGAAGAATGTCATTGGTATTTTGATTTGGATCGCATTGAATTTGTAAATTGTTTTCGGTAGTATGGACATTTTGATGCTATTGATCCAATCCACGAACATGAACTATTTTCCATTTTTTGTGTGTCTTTTCCTCTTTCTTTCTTTTTTCTTCCTTTCTTCCTTCCTTCCTTCCTCTTCCTTTCTTTTTTCTTTTTTAAAGGTTTATTTGTTTACTTTAAAGGCAGAGAGTTACAGAGAAGCAAAGGCAGAGATAGAGAGAGGGCTTCCATCCCCTGGTTCACTCCCCAAATGTCCACAATGGCCAGAGCTGGGCCGATCCGAAGCCAGGAGCCAGGTGCTTCCTCCAGGTCTCCCACATGGGTTCAGGGGCCCAAGGACTCATATCATCTTCCATTGCTTTCCCAAGTCATAGCAGAGAGCTGGATTGGAAGTGGAACAGCCAGGTCTTGAACCAGCACCCATATGGGCTGCTGGCACTGTAAGTGGTGACTTTACCCATTATGCCACAGTGCCAGATCCATATTTCTTTCTTTAATGTTTTTTTAATTCTCATTGTAGAGATCTTCTATGTCCTTGGTTAAGTTTATTCTGAGGTATTTAATTTTTTGTAGCTATTGTGAATGGGATTGATCTTAGAAATTCTTTCTCCACCATAGCATTGTCTGTGTATATAAAGGCTATTGATTTTTGTGTGTTAATTTTATACCCAACCACTTTACTAAACTATTTTATGAGTTCCAATAGTCTCTTAGTGATGTCTTTTGGATCCCCTATATATTAAATCATGCCAGCCTCAAGTAGGGGTAATTTTATTTCCTCCTTTCCTATTTGTATCCCTATTATTTCCTTTTCGTGCCTAATGGCTCTGGCTAAAATTTCTAGGACTATATTGATTAGTATTGCTGTGAGAGTGGATATCCTTGTTTGGTTTCAGATCTTAATGAGAAAGCTTCCAACTTTTCCCCATTCAATATGATGCTGGCCATGGTCTATTTCTTGTTCTATTATGTTTTCCACATCTAAATCTCCTTACATGCTGAGTGGAGTATTCCACATTGGGTTTGAAAATACTCTATTTCTTCTTACCTTTCAATATTTGTAAATTTAAAATTTTTCATATATCAACAAATTATAGTTGCACAGGTCTGTGAGGCAGAAAGTGGTTTTATGATTTTTGGGATACCACATATAAATATTAAGCAAAAGATCATATTCCTCACCTCACTCAAAGTCAAATTAAAAAATATAAAACAAACTCAGTGATATTACAAATATGAGAGACTAAATTTAAACTGGCTAACATTTAAGCAGTAAACCAGTGATAGAAAAAAAAAAGGAGAAAGAGAAATAAAATGGCTACATATCTCAGTGAGAAAAGTGAAAGTGAATGCAACCATAATACAATGAGGATCATTAATTTGGTATTCATGCTGTATCTGCACTCATGTTTGATGTCCAGTATCTTCTGATTACTTGGTGTCCATATCACCATGAAAGAAGGAAACATGAACCATAAAACAGAGATTTAATAATTTTAATGACATGAACTATGTGTCATTAAATGTGTTAGCTTATATAGAGTGTAAAAGCTCTTTAAAAATGTAATGTATATGAGTGAAGTTGACATTTTAGATATGAGTATTGTTTATAGCCCTTGTCCTTACTGTTGAGGAACAGTGTTTTTTGATTTTTCTTCTTGTTACTATTTGTTAAATACTTAGTGGATTGTTAATCTTATGATTATAAAATGAGCTGAAAGTATGTCATTGCAAAAAATTTAAAAAAAGAATAAGGAAAAAGGTGGGAGGGTGGGAGCATGGTCAGGAACGTGGGCAGTAGGGAGGATGAGAAGTATCACTATGATCCTAAATCTGTATATATGAAATACATGATATATGTTCACTTTATATAAACAAAAAATTTAAAAATTTCTAGAAAACTTGAATTATGTAGAACCACTAAAAAAATCAAATAATTCAAATATTTTTACAAATAAATTAATCCAACATTTGACTGCAATAAAGCTACTATTAATTCTAAAAGATATTCAAAAGCAACTCTATTCTATTCAGATATAATCTCAGTATTCTTTCAGAAAATAGAATATTAGAAATCTAAAATATTTAAAGATAATTTAAATATACTATTGAAAAATTGATAGGCAATAACAATTAGTTCCGTAGAATCACTAATACAAATTTTAAAATGCATAAAAATAAGCATAATATATACATTTTAGATATTCTTTAAATAATTTGTAGTTAGGTCAACATAAAGTACAGATAATTAACAGTAAAATTTCCACAAAAGCATTTTATTTCATGAGAAAGTTTAGAGGATATGCTGAATATATAATTAAAATGCAAACCAATTTCATTATTATACACCTAAAATCAACAGTATAAATTACTTTTGACAACAATGCCTTTAGGTGATGTTGTGATTCTCTTTCTATATTTCCTGCAGTAATGAAGTTCTTATTAAACAATTCAGTTGATGTAATTCTAACAGCAAATTGCCCCAGCTGTTATCCCCTTGAGAGTTCACCTCATCAGAGAAAGCAAGCCCAGCATGGTCTCACCACATGGGCCCTGGTTTCTCTTTGGAGCATACTCAGAACAGCATTCCCGTACTTCTGGACCTGAGGTCTACCAGATAGCAAAGGGGCTCAGAGCCTGTTTGGTTTATGCATTATTTTCGTGCCCCATGAATGTTTGCCAGTGCCAGTAGTTGGCCTGGTGAGTACATTGCTCTGGCTGTGGCACTGTTTCTTTTGTGGCATTGTGTGAGCCTGAGCAAGCAGTATGCCTGCATACTGATTTTTTTTTTTTTAACTTTTATTTAATGAATATACGTTTCCAAAGTACGAATAATGGATTACTATGGCTTCCCCCCCATACCGTCCCACCCACAACCCTCCCCTTTCCCACTCCCTCTCCCCTTCCATTCACATCAAGATTCATTTTTGATTATCTTAATATACAGAAGATCAGCTTAGTATACATTAAGTAAGGATTTCAACAGTTTGCTCCCACACAGAAACATAAAGTGAAAAATAATAGATGATTTTTTTTAATGATGATGAAATCAGATCAGACCTATTGTCATGTTTAATCCCAGTGAGAGTCAAGTTGGGAGTTGATAGTTTCTTTTCTTTTCTTTTTTTTCTTTTTTTTTTTTTTTTTTTACAGAGGATCAGTTTAGTATGCATTAAGTAAAGATTTCAACAGTTTGCACCCCCATAGAAACACAAAGTGAAATATATTATTTGAGTACTCATTATAGCATTAAATCTCAATGCACAGCACATTAAGGACAGAGATCCTACATGAGGAGTAAGTGCACAGTGACTCCTGTTGTTGACTTTACCAATTGACACTCCTGTCTATGGCATCAGTAATCTCCCTATGCTCCAGTCATGAGTTTCCAAGGCTATGGAAGCCCCTTGAGTTCTCCGACTCTTATCTTGTTTAGACAAGGTCATAGTCAAAGTGGAGGTTCTCTCCTCCCTTCAGAGAAAGGTACCTCCTTCTTTGAAGACCTGTTCTTTCCACTGAGATCTCACTCACAGAGATCTTTTGCCAGAGTGTCTTGGCTTTCCATGCCTGAAATACTCTCATGGGCTTTTCAGCCAGATCTGAATGCCTTTAGGGCTGATTCTGAGGCCAGAGTGCTATTTAGGGCATCTGCCATTCTATGAGTCTGCTGAGTATCTCACTTCCCATGTTGGATCACTCTCCCCTTTATTTATTCTATCGGTTAGTGTTAGCAGGTACTAGACTTGCTTATGTGCTCCCTTTGACTCTTAGTCCTTTCATTATGATCAATTGCGAACTGAAATTGATCACTTGGACTAGTGAGATGGCATTGGTACATGCCACCTTGATGGGATTAAATTGGAGTCCCCTGGTATGTTTCTAACTCTACCATTTGGGGCAAGTCAGCTTGAGCATGTCCCAAATTATATATCTCTTCCCTCTCTTATTCCTACTCTTATGTTTAACAGGGATCACATTTCAGTTAAATTTCAACACTTAAGAATAACTGTGTATTAATTACAGAATTGAATCAGTCATATTAAGTAAAACAGACAAAAAAACTACTAAGAGGGATAATGTATTGAGTTGTTCATTAACAGTCAGGGCTATGCTGATCAAGTCACCGTTTCCCATAGTGTCCCTTTCACTTCAACAAGTTTCCATTTTGGTGTTCAGTCAGTTGTCACCGATCAGGGAGAACATATGGTATTTGTCCCTTTGGGACTGGCTTATTTCACTCAGCATGATGTGTTCCAGATTCCTCCATTTTGTTGCAAATGACTGGATTTCGTTGTTTCTTACTGCAGTATAGTATTCTAAAGAGTACATATCCCATAATTTCTTTATCCAGTCTACCGTTGATGGGCATTTAGGTTGGTTCCAGGTCTTAGCTATTGTGAATTGAGCTGCAATAAACATTAGGGTGCAGACCTCTTTTTTGTTTGCCAATTTAAATTCCTTTGGGTAAATTCCAAGGAGTGGGATGGCTGGGTCGAACGGTAGGGTTATCTTCAGGTTTCTGAGGAATCTCCAGACTGATTTCCATAGTGGCTTAACCAGTTTGCATTCCCACCAACAGTGGGTTAGTGTCCCTTTTTCCCCACATCCTCGCCAGCATCTGTTGTTGGTAGATTTCTGAATGTGAGCCATTCTAACCGGGGTGAGGTGGAACCTCATTGTGGTTTTGATTTTCCCTGATTGCTAGTGATCCTAAACATTTTTTCATGTGCCTGTTGGCCATTTGGATTTCCTCTTTTGAAAAATGTCTATTGAGGTCCTTGGCCCATCTCTTAATTGGGTTGTTGGTTTTGTTTTTGTGGAGTTTCTTGATCTCTTTGTAGATTCTGGTTATTAACCCTTTATCTGTTGCATAGTTTGCAAATATTTTTTCCCATTCTGACGGTTGTCTCTTCACTCTCCTGACTGTTTCTTTTGCAGTACAGAAACTTCTCAATTTGATGCAATCCCAATAGTTAATTTTGGCTTTGACTGCCTGTGCCTCCCGGGTCTTTTCCAGAAACTCTTTGCCTGTGCCAATATCTTGAAGGGTTTCTCCAATGTTCTCTAGTAACTTGATGGTGTCAGGTCGTAGATTTAGGTCTTTAATCCATGTTGAGTGGATTTTTGTGTAAGGTGTAAGGTAGGGGTCTTGCTTCATGATTCTGCACGTGGAAATCCAATTTTCCCAGCACCATTTATTGAATAGACTGTCCTTGCTCAAGGAATTAGTTTTAGATCCTTGATCAAATATAAGTTGGCTGTAGATGTTTGGGTTGATTTCTGGTATTTCAATTCTGTTCCATTGGTCTATCCTTCTGTTTCTGTACCAGTACCATGCTGTTTTGGTTACAACTGCCCTGTAGTATGTCCTGAAATCTGGTATTGTGATGCCTCCGGCTTTGTTTTTGTTGTACAAGATTGCTTTAGCTATTCGAGGTCTCTTGTGCCTCCATATAAATTTCAGCACCAATTTTTCCAGATCTGAGAAGAAGGTCTTCGGTATCTTGATTGGTATTGCATTGAATCTATAAATTGCTTTTGGGAGAATGGACATTTTGATGATATTGATTCTTCCAATCCATGAGCATGGCAGTTTTTTCCATTTCTTGGTATCCTCTTCTATTTCTTTCTTTAAGGTTTTGTAATTTTCATCGTAGAGATCTTTAACATCCTTGGTTAAGTTTATTCCAAGGTATTTGATTGTTTTTGTAGCTATTGTGAATGGGATTGATCTTAGAATTTCTTCCTCAGCCATGGCATTGTCTGTGTATACAAAGGCTGTTGATTTTTGTGCATTGATTTTATACCCTGCTACTTTGCCAAACTCTTCTATGAGTTCCAATAGTCTCTTAGTAGAGTTCTTTGGGTCCCCTAAATACAGAATCATGTCATCTGCAAAGAGGGATAGTTTGAGTTCTTCCTTCCCAATTTGTATCCCTTTAATTTCTTTTTCTTGCCTAATAGCTCTGGCTAGAACCTCCAGAATTATATTGAATAGCAGTGGTGAGAGTGGACATCCCTGTCTGGTCCCAGATCTCAGTGGAAATGCTTCCAACTTTTCCCCATTCAATAGGATGTTGGCTGTGGGTTTTTCATAGATTGCTTTGATTGTATTGAGGAATGTTCCTTCCAAACCCAGTTTGCTTAGAGTTTTCATCATGAACGGGTGTTGTATTTTATCAAATGCTTTCTCGGCATCTATTGAGAGAATCATATGGTTTTTCTTCTGCAGTCTGTTAATGTGGTGTATCACATTGATTGTCTTGCGCACATTAAACCATCCCTGCATACCAGGGATAAATCCCACTTGGTCTGGGTGGATGATCTTTCTGATGTGTTGTTGCATTCTATTGGCGAGAATTTTATTGAGGATTTTTGCATCTATGTTCATCAGGGATATTGGTCTGTAATTCTCTTTCAGTGCTGCATCTTTTCCCGGCTTAGGAATTAAGGTGATGCTGGCTTCATAGAAAGAATTTGGGAGGATTCCCTCTTCTTCAATTGTTCTGAATAGTTTGAGAAGAATTGGAGTTAGTTCTTCTTTAAATGTCTGGTAGAATTCAGCAGTGAATCCATCTGGTCCTGGGCTTTTCTTTGTTGGGAGGGCCTTTATTACTGTTTCAATTTCTGTCTCAGTTATGGGTCTGTTTAGGTTTTCGATGTCTTCCTGGTTCAATTTAGGTAGGTTGCATGTGTCCAGGAATCTATCCATTTCTGGTAGGTTTCCCTGTTTGCTGGCATACAAGTCCTTGTAGTAATTTCTGATGATTCTTTTTATTTCTGTGGTTTCTGTTGTTACATTTCCTTTTTCATCTCTGATTTTATTGATTTGGGTCTTTTCTCTTCTTTTTTTAGTTAGTTGGGCCAATGGGGTGTCAATTTTGTTTATTTTTTCAAAAAACCAGCTCCTCGTTTGGCTGATTTTTTGTAATGTTTTTCTTGATTCAATCCTGTTGATTTCTTCTCTGATTTTAATTATTTCTCTTCTCCTACTAGATTTGGGTCTGGTTTGCTGTAGGTTTTCTAGATCCTTGAGGTGAATAGAAAGCTCATCTATTTGGTGCCTTTCCAATTTCTTGATGTAGGCACCTATTGATATAAACTTTCCTCTTAACACTGCTTTTGCTGCGTCCCATAAGTTTTGGTATGTTGTGCTGTTATCCTCATTTACTTCCAGAAAGTTTTTGATTTCTCTTTTGATTTCTTCTATGACCCATTGTTCATTCAGGAGCATGTTGTTCAATCTCCATGTGTTTGCGTATGCTCTAGGGATTCCTGAGTTGTTCATTTCCAACTTCATTCCTTTATGGTCTGAGAAGCTGCATGGTATGATTCTAATTCTTTTGAATTTGCTGAGACTTGCTTTATGGCCTAGTATGTGGTCAATCCTAGAGAAGGTTCCATGTACTGCTGAGAAGAATGTATAATCTTTAGCTGTAGGATTGAAAGTTCTGTATATATCTGTTAGATCCATTTGGGCTATAGTGTCGTTTAAATCTACTGTATCCTTGTTGATCTTCTGTCCTATTGATCTATCTATTTCTGAGAGTGGAGTATTGAAGTCCCCCAGTACTATTGTATTGGGGTCTAAGTCTCCCTTTAAGTCCGTTAACAAATCTTTTAGATAAACCGGTGCCCTGTAGTTAGGTGCATATACATTGATAATTGTTATATCTTCCTGTTGAATTGATCCCTTAATCATTATGTAGTGTCCCTCTTTGTCTCTCTTAATGGTTTTTGTGGTAAAGTTTATGGTGTCTGATATTAAGATGGCTACGCCTGCTCTTTTTTCATTTCTGTTGGCATGGTATATCTTTTTCCAGCCTTTCACTTTCAGTCTGTATGGATCTTTGTTGGAAAGATGTGTTTCTTGTAAGCAGCAAATAGATGGGTTTTGTTTTTTAACCCAATCAGCCAAACGGTGTCTTTTAACTGGACAGTTCAGGCCATTCACGTTCAATGTGACTAATGATAAGTGGTAACTTTGCCCTGCCATTTGCCAAAGGTAAGTTCTAATATATGCTTTGAATTCCCTGTGATCTTTTGCTGTGAGGTTTCCTTCCTTGGTTTCCTTCCTTTACCTTCTTTCATATTGATGACCGTGTTTCTTTGTTTCTGTGTGTAACACATCTTTAAGCATCTTTTGTAGGGCTGGACGAGTGGCAATAAATTCTTTCAATTTCTGTTTGTTATGAAAAGTCTTTATTTCACCTTCATTCACAAATGATAGCTTTGCAGGGTATAATATTCTGGGCTGGCAGTTGTTCTCTCTTAGTACCTGGGCTATATCTTGCCATTCCCTCCTAGCTTGTAGAGTTTCTGATGAGAAGTCAGCTGTGAGTCTGATTGGAGATCCTCTGAGAGTAATCTGACGTTTCTCTCTTGCACATTTTAGGATCTTTTCTTTATGTTTCACTGCGGAGAGTTTAATTACAACGTGCCGTGGTGAGGGTCTCTTTTGGTCGTGTTTATTAGGGGTTCTGTGAGCTTCCTGTACTAGGATTTCTCTGTCCTTCTCCAAACCTAGGAAATTTTCTGCTAATATCTCACTAAAAAGGCCTTCTAATCCTTTCTCCCTCTCCATGCCTTCAGGAACTCCTAGAACCCGAATGTTGGGTTTTTTAATAGTATCCTGAAGATTCCCGACAATATGTTTCAGATTTCTAATTTCCTCTTCTTTTCTTTGGTCTGACTGTATCCTTTCCTGTTCTCTGTCTTCTAAGTCCGAAATTCTCTCTTCTGCTTCTCCCATTCTGTTTGTAAGGCTCTCTATTGTGTTTTTCATTTGATCTATTGAATTCTTCACTTCAGTCACTATCCCAGTTTCCTGTTGTACTAGTTGTTTCGTTTCATTTTGATTCCTCCTTAATATTTCATTTTCACGAGAGAGATTTTCTATCTTGTCCATTAAGGATTTCTGTAGTTCAAGAATTTGTTTTTGAGAACTTCTTAATGTTCTTATCAATTTTTTGAGATCTGCTTCTTGCATTTCTTCTATGTCATCATCCTCATAATCTTGAATTGGGGTGTCTTTTTCATTTGAGGGCTTCATGGTGACTTCCTTGTTTTTATTACCTTGGTTTTTGCGTTTGTTATTTGTCATATTGGAGATATTTGGTTTCTTCACTGTGGTGCTTTTTCTTGTTATACTATGACTCTAGATTAAGTGGACTATCTGTTTTTGATGGAGCCTTAGGGCTTGAGATGGGTGTGGCCTGAGAGCTCTGTTTGGTGTGCCAAAGGTGACACTCCCAGGTTAGGCGTGGTAAACCTCTCTCTCTCTCTCTCTCTCTCTCTTTTTTTTTTTTGATTCAACAGGGAAGTTATTCTGCACAGCTGAACAAAGTTGGAGGTAGTTAGCAGGCAAATGATATACCCACAGGAGCCAGAGATCAGAAGCTCTTTCCCAAGGACCACACAGGGAATCTGTTCGGCCCTTAGAGTGGGCTCAAATTCTCCTTCAGTCTCCCACTGGGTTGCCAAAGTTACGGAATTGTAGCGTCTCTGGAGAGTGCTCACGTGAATTCCGTGAGTTCTCCCCCCCCCCCCGTCTCTTTTTTCACAGTCTCAGTTCAGTAGCACCATAAATTTACTAAGTCCTAATCTCCTGTTAATTCGCCCCACCCAGAGTCAGGTTTTACTGCTAGGCTCAGGGCCGGTGCAGACCTGAGGTCGCTCTGCTTATGATGTATGTCCAAGATGGCGCCTGCTCTTTGTCTTGCTCGCCCTTGAGAGGTGAGCGGAGAGAGAGAAACCCGTGTCCATACCAGTCACCTTTTTTTTTTTTTCCCTCTCTCTCTCTTCCAGTTAGCTTGGTGAAGTCCCCCCCGCCCCGGGGGTCGTTCCCTCTAGTCTCCTCTCTCCGCTTGCCTGCCGGTGTCTCGGGTTATTGAGGTTCGGCTCACCTCGCGTTCCAGCGCTGGTGTGTTGAGTCTGCCGCTGATGTCCCGAACTGTGGGCTCCCACGCTCTCCACGCAGGTCTGCTCCCCTTCCAGCGCCGATGTGTGGACTCGGAGCCCTGGACTTCCCAAGTCTCCCCGCTGTTGCACTCCCCTTCGAGCACTTGCGCGCAGACCCTTGCATACTGATTTTTTATGACTCTCAGTGTGATACCCAGGATTCATTTAGGATTCTGGACTTCTATTGGCCCATTACTTTCTCTTGGATTTAAGCTATATATATGAGGTGCTTGGTTGGCTTTTGACCACATGTATTTCCACTGAAATACTACCTCAGGTTTATAGCACCTGACTGGCAGCAGATACCATTAATATTGTGCAACTTAACCCTTTATGCCCACAGATCACTCACTCAGTAGACTGCAGTTCATGTGTCAGAGTGTCTTTTCATTGTAGCACCATTTCGTTTTTCTAAGATCTTTCAATATTCTTGTTCCACAGAGACTCTTTTTTTTTTTTTTTTAAGGATGTATTTATTTATTTAAAAGTCAGAGTTACACAGAGAGAGGGAAAGGCAAAGCAGAAGAGAGAGATCTTCCATCTGCTGGTTCACTCCCCAACTGGCCACAACAGCTGGAGATTCACCAATCTGAAGCCAGGACCAGGAGCTTCTTCTAGGTCTCCCACATAGGCGGAGGGGCTCAAGGACTTGGGTCATATTCTACTGCTTTCCCAGGCCATAGCAGAGAGCTGGATTGGAAGTGGGGCAGCCAGGACTCAAACCAACACCCATATGGGATGCCAGCACCACAGCAAAGACTCTTTAAATTGATATCGTATCTTGAATATGATAGACATAGGGTCACTATAGTTTGCCTTCCTAGTTGGTCTTATGACATGACAGAGAAGGTATGAACATTAGTTCTAGAATGAGACCACCTGTTTTGCTCTTCTCACAACTTCTCACCTATATTCTCTGCAAACGTGTGGAAGAAGACAGTGTTTTAATCACTGAATAATATAGCATTCTAAAAATGAATTAATTAGATTCTGAAGAATTCAAGGGAAAACATGCTTGAGATACATATTGTTCCATGTCAACCATATACAATTCTAAATGGTAAACTTATGACCAGGAAAGGAAGTCCCATTTCCATTTTCTTGCAAAATCTTTTTGAGTTGTCCATTTTAGCTAAATAAAAAAGGAGACAAATAACTTTTGAGACATTCTTTGGAAATCAGTTTTGTGGTGGGCGGTGTGTTGTCATGAGTGCTGATTTAGTCAGCACCAGCATTAATGGAGGCCAAAAGAAACTGAAAAGGAAAGAGAATGTATATTACACTCTTAATATCAACAGGTTCCCAAGAGCATTGGCATCATGAGTAATATTAAGTTGATTACCTTTGCTCATAGTTAGAGATTTAATAATGAAGAATTGGAAAATAAAGTTCCATCATTCCAAAGTAAAAGATAATCCCTGTGCATTGTAAATAATGTTCAGATGCAATGATTGAATAAAATGCAAATTCTTAAATATCTCTACTCATTCTGTATTCATATGAATAAAAATCTTCTACTTTACATGGAAGCAAGAATACTGTACCATATTTTGTAAAAATTGTTTATATGGACAGGAGTGCTGTAAGAATATTCTCCCAGAAGACTCACTAGAAAGTCTCCTTATGGTTCTTGGAAAGATTTCTATATTAAAAAATAGGGAAAAGTAGATTCATCTCACATGCAATTAAAAAACTTACCTAGATGAATTATATACCTAGATTTTTAAGACCAAAAGAATATAATTATGTGAATCTAGAATAGTAAATCCTTCTAAAAATAATATTGATATGGTACGTGGACCAGTTGCTTATATCATTGTACATAGTATTTTTTTTCCTTTTTTATTTAGTAAATATAATTTTTAAAGTAAAGTTAATGGATTACAATGGCTTCTCCCCCATAATTTCCCTCCCACTCACACCCCTCCCATCTCCCGCTCCCTCTCCCATTCCATTCACATCAAGATTCATTTTCAATTATCTTTATATACAGAAGATTGTTTTAGTATATATTAAGTAAAGATTTCATCCGTTTGCACCCACACAGAAACACGAAGTGTAAAATACTATTTCAGTACTAGTTATAGCATTAATTCACATTGGACAACACATTAAGGACAGATCCCACATGAGAAGTAAGTACAGAGTGACTCCTGTTGTTGACTTAACAATTTGACACCCATGTAGATCTTGTTATTTCTTTAATTCCCTTTACCATTTACTTAGTGCTGAGGATGATTGTAATTCATAATGTTCCACTATGCACCATGATTCATTATTGATCACTTAAATATGGTTATTGTGCTTTCTTACTGATGAGTACAAATGCATCATATCTTACTCATCCAAATGAATCAAAGATTAGTAGATAGGATACTAGCTTTTAAAAGTAAATGTAGTTGTTTTAGCCCCACCATATTTTTTCTTTTTCTTTTTTAAAGATTAATTTATTTATTTGAAAGTCAGAGTTACACAGTGAGAGAAGAGGCAGAGAGAGAGAGAGGTGTCTTCCATCCAATGGTTCACTCCCTGTGGGGAGCAACTCGGACTAGACTAAGTTACTGGAATTAAGACTTATTCTATGCATCTGCTCTCCCACAATATGGTGCTGGGAGAGGAGTAAAAACAACTTTTACACAGCTGCCTCCAGTTCAACCAGTAACCTGCAGGAGCTGATCCCGCTCCTGATTGGAGGAGAGCAGCGTACTCGGCGTGTGGGTAGCAGAGTTGGGATTGGTGGAAGAGGACTATAAAGGAGGAGAGAGACAACATGCATCAGGAACATCTAAGGGGAACATCTATCTGAAGGAACACCTGAGCAGCCCCCGAGAGTGCCGGCCGGCGGTGTGCCGCTCCCCCGCAGAAGTGGGGAAAGTAGCAGGGGGCACCGCCCTTCCACGGAGGTGGAAGGGATGGTAGCCAACCCGGGAAGAACCAGCAGCAAACCCGGGGAGGGCCGAGCAGACAAAAGAACAGCGCAGGGTCCTGTGTCGTTCCTCCACGAAGAGGGGGAGGGACAACTCCCCAATTGGCTGCAACACCTGGAGCTGCTCTGAACAAAAGCCAGGGTCCAGGAGCTTCTTCTAGATCTCTCACATGGATGCAGGGGCCCAAGGACTTGGGCCATCTTCCACTGCTTTCCCAGGCCATAGCAGAGAGTTGGTTCAGAAGTGGAGCAGCTGGGTCTCGAACCCACACACACATGCGATGCCAGAGCCCCAGGCCAGGGCATTAACCCACTGCCCCACAGCGATGGCCCTGCCCCATCCATATTCTCTAATTGCATGCTATGTTTTGTTTAGTTTTGATTTTTGTAAGCCTCCCCAACCAACAACTGCCAACACATCTGTCTCTTTGAATAAGGGCTTGATCTTGTCCAAGGAGAATGTACCACCATGAATGAAAGGCCAGAGATTTTGGGAAATCATGCCCTTCCCCAACAACCCAACCAATGACTGATGGAAGCTGGTGTACATGTCATTACCCCTCAGGGGAGTGATTTTGAGGTATCTGTTCTATTCACCTCCCAAATAGTATAAATTGTTTGATTATATGTTCTCGGTTTGATTTTCTCTTTCTCATCTAAATTCTTAACTTGCCAATTATTTTCTTGAACATGTTCTTGAGTAATACATTCAGATTATTGCCCTCAGTTTTGTTTTGGGGAAACCATAAATAATACACATAGTACCACATGTGAATTTAAAGAGTAAAGCTTCAGGAATGGGTTCTGGAATTTGGCAATTTTCAATTAATTTTTTTTCTAGAAAGGATCATGCAGGACAGGTGCTGTGGCATAGTGGTAAAGCCTCTGCCTGCAGTGCCAGCATCCCATATGGGTGCCAGTTCCAGTCCTTGCTTCTGATCCAGCCCTTTGCTATGGCCTAGGAAAGCAGTGGAAGATGGCCCAACTCCTTGGGCCCCTGTACCCATATGGGAGACCTAAAAGAGGCTCCTGGATCCTGGCTTTGGATTAGTGCAGCTCTGGCCATTGTGGCAATAAGAAAGTAGCAATTGAAACAGACAATTTGCTTTTCTCAAGATCTGACTTCATCTCCCACCACTATTACTTTTGGAGCAATGATTAGGGTCTATTCCTTCATGAAGTGGCAAGCCCACATTAATCAAGGACTCAGAATCATCTGGAATGAAGATGTGGGTTACACCGTAATGCAAGCCACAGAGGCTGGAAATGACCTTAGACAAAGAACATCTAGAATAGGTGGCCAAAGAGAGATGCTGCATATCTATTTAATCTCAGGACCAAAACAGCAACATTCTTTTTTATAGATTGCTCCACTAAATATCCTAGTTTAGTTCTGTCTTCGGAGAATGTCATTGTCACTTGGATAAATCACAACGATTGAACTTAATTTGCACTATGAACATATATGGGCAGCTTTTGAATTCTCTGTTTAAAATATTTATATATTTATTTATTTGAAAAGCAAAGAGAGAGAGGAAGAAATCCACCTGCTGATTCACTTCTGAAATGTCTGCATTAGCCAGGGCTGGGCCAGATGAAAGCTAAGAAACAGGAATTCTACCCTGGTTTCCAAAGTGCGTGGCAGGGGCCCAAGCACATGGGTCATCTGCTGCTGCTTTCCCTGATGCATTAGCAGGGATATGATTCAGAGGTATAGCAGGCAGGACTCAGACTGGTCTTCCTATACAGGATGTGGGTGTTGCCAAGTAGTGACTTAACCCACTGTGCCCCAATGTCTGTCCTGTTTCCAGATTCTAGCCATGCTTCATCCATATTCAATTAACACTTCATTTCCAAGTATATCAGCTTAATTTCCAATATTCTATAACTGCAACTTCACATCTTTGTTAGGGGGAATATTAGGGATCAATCAGTAAAGCATACATATAGTTTATATGTAAATATATATGTATATATATTGAAACAGATAATAGACATATTTATATATGTAAATATATATATATATATATATATATATATGGAATTGGCAACGGTGTAGCTCACAGAATTGCAGGAGTTGGCTAAGCAAATCTGAAATCCACAAGGCAGGTAGATCCATGTGTGGTAAGTGGGGACACGTGGTGGAAATGAGGGTAGGGGACGTCAAAACTCTTGTCCACAAGTGGAATTTCTTTTTTCAGGGACACCTCAGAGACACATACAACCTTCCAATAGTTTTGGTCAGGATCAATCAGATTATCCAGTATAATCTTAAAATTAACTAGGCGTCATTTGAATCATGTCTGCAGTAACTACATGAATGTTTTAATGAATAACTGAGGACTGGGTCATAACACATGGCTTCGTGCACTGAGAGTGGACAGTGCCTGTCCCTATGCCAGGGTGGCAGAGGCAGAGGAAAAACCAGCAACCCCCAAACAGCTCTCAACCAATAATGAATGAAATTTAATGGAAAGTAACTTACCAATGTTGGCCTATAGGCAGAAGAACTGAACTCAATATTCTACAGGTTCTTAGAGTTCCTGAGTGGAGTTAAGTCCCAGTTGCCTGAAAGCGCATTTATTTGATAGTCTGCTTTCCCGTTCCTTTGCATCCTTTCTGCTCCTCTACCATTTCCCAGATAAACTGCTCTCACTTGGAAATCTTGCTTCCAGGTCTCTTTTGAGGGATGGAACACTCAGACAGTAACTAACATATTACATTATTTTTAAAAACTACCAGGAAAATATTAATAGGTTTGTCTGTTTCTTATATAATTATATTTAAATGTAGGCACCTTTCTTGAGAAGACAATACAGAGTATAAAATATAGTATTTAAAAATTATAAAATCCAAATATTGTACAGTTCTAATACAAACATAATTATGTCTTATTTTTGGTCTTCTGATGATTCAGTTAGTGATGTGTGTGTACATATCTTGAACACCATTGATTTTTATTTTTTCTTTTTTAAATATTTATTTATTTATTTGAAAGAGTTACAGAGAGGGAGAGAGAGGCAGAGAAAGAGAGAGAGGTGTTGCACCCTCTGGTTCACTCACCAAATGGCTGCAACTACTTGAACTGGGCCAATCCAAAGCCCAGAGCCATGAGCATCTTCCGGGTCTCTCAAGAGTCCCAACCTCTTGGATCATCTTCTACCTTTTCCCAAGGCACATTACTAGGGAGCTAGTTTGAAAATGGAACAGCTGAGACTAAAACAGGTGCAGATATGGGATGCTGGTGTCACAGCCGGCGACCTTACTCGCTATGCCGTAGTGCCGGCCCCCACCATTAATTTTTTCCGAAGTACTATATTTTAAATATGTCCCTGAGTTGAGAATGTATATTTCAGAAAAAGACGGGGTCATGAAAGCTAAAAAAATTTTTATACTGCTAATGCCGTAACTTCATGGGAAATAAAGTATTGTTATGTTTATTGATATGTTTTCTTTCTCTGAAATCTTGGAAGTAAGATGAGAGAAGAATGAGATGGGATCTAAAAGCTGGTTAATTTGGCTTGTCCTAATTGATTCATTTTTTTAATAAATAAGACATTTCTGTACAACTCTTGAAAATGAAAAATGGGTGGCATTTTTTTTGTTCTTTCAGTAGGTAAACTTAATCTGTAATGCGGATTTGATGTCAAAACCTTAAGCGTACTCTTACTAAAAGCACGTGTGAATTACTGAAATTTTCATTGCATTATAAAGTTTTTTTTGTCTTCTTAAACTTGAAATCTAGTCTCTTGTCTAAAAATTACCCTCACCACCCATCTACTGCTTTTGGTAAAGTATAATTTTCTATGGCATGGCATGTTAACAGAATATTATAGAAAATTTCAAGATATTTTCTCAATTATATTCTAAATTATAGCTAAACTAAAACTATACCAGAACTACTGTAGGTTAGGCTATTGAAATAGAATATTTCAAGATGATTAAAGTGTTTCCATTAAAATGTAGGAATTTCCCCTTTTTTTGTGTGTGTTTTTTTAACTTTTATTTAATGAGTATAAATTTCCAAAGTACAGAATATGGATTAAAATGGCTTCCAGCCCATAACGTCCCTCCCACCCGCAACCCTCCACTTATCCATCCATCTCCCCTTCCATTCACATCAAGATTCATTTTCGATTCTCTTTATATACAGAATATCAGTTTAGCATACATTAAGTACAGTATAACAGTTTGCTCCCACACAGAAACATAAAGTGAAAAATACTGTTTGAGTACTAGTTATAGCATTAAATCTCAATGGACAGCACACTAAGGACAAAGATCCTACATGAGGAGTAAGTGCACAGTGACTCCTGTTGTTGACTTAACAAATTGACACTCTTGTTTATGGCATCAGTAATCACCCTAGGCTCTTGTCATGAGCTGCCAAGGCTATGGAAGCCCCCTGAGTTCACAACTCTGATCATATTTAGACAAGGCCATGGTCAAAGTGGAAGTTCTCTCCTCCCTTCAGAGAAAGGAACCTCTTTCTTTGATGACCCGTTCTTTCCACTGGGATCTCACTCGTGGAGATCTTTCATTTAGGTTTATTTTTTCCCCCCAGAGTGTCTTGGCTTTCCATGCCTGAAATACTCTCATGGGTTTTTCAGCCGGATCCGCATGCCTTAAGGGCTGATTATGAGGGTCTTCTGTGTGTCTCACTTCCCATGTTGGATCATTCTCTCCCCTTTTGATTCTATCAGCTAGTATTTGCAGACATTATTTTTGTTTATGTGATCCCTTTGGTTCTTAGTCCTATCATTACGATCAATTGTGAACAGAAATTGATCACTGGGACTAGTGAGATGGCATTGGTACATGCCACCTCGATGGGATTGAATTCGAATCCTCTGGTATGTTTCTAACTCTACCGTTTGAGGTAAGTCAGCTTGAGCATGTCCCGAATTGCACATCTCTTCCCTCTCTTATTCCCACTCTTATATTTAACAGCGATCACTTTTCAGTTAAGTTTCAGCACTTAAGAATAATTGTGTATTGATTACAGTAGTCAACCAAAAGTATTAAGTAGAACAAACAAAAAAAAAATACTAAGAGGGATAACATATTAAGCTGCTCATCAACAGTCAGGGTGAGGGCTGATCAAGTCACCGTTTCTCATAGTGTTCATTTCACTTTAACAGGTTTCCTTTATGGTGCTCAGTTAGTTGTCACCTATCAAGGAGAACAAGTGGTATTTGTCCCTTTGGGATTGGCTTATTTCACTCAGCATAATGTTTTCCAAATTCCTAACAGGGATCACTTTTCATTTAAAATTTAAATACCTAAGAATAATTGTGTGTTAATTACAGAGTTCAACCAATGCTACTAGAACAAAAAAAAAATACTAAAATGGATAAAGTATTACATTGTACATCA